>NC_043710.1:5717173-5807922 GCF_006229205.1 Suricata suricatta
CCCAACCCTCAGTTCATTCTCAGCTTTCAATAGTCTCTCAAGTTCTGCATCCCTCTCTCTCCCCAACTCTCTCTCCCTCCTCTGTTCCCCCTGGTTCTCCATTAGGTCTCTCTTGTTTTCCTGCTAGACCTATGAGTGCAAACATATGGTTTCTGTCCTTCTCTGCCTGGCTTACTTCACTCAGCATGACACCCTCAAGTCATTTACTTTTAGATCAGAAATGTTAGAAGCAATAAACTAAAGAGAAGAGAAGAGAAGAGAAGAGAAGAGAAGAGAAGAGAAGAGAAGAGAAGAGAAGAGAAGAGAAGCCTGGTCCCAAAGCAATTATAAATGTTAGGTGGGACTGAGATGCAGGAATAAGAAGAGGATCAGGTCAGGCGCTACCAAATCCTATTTTCAATCATTTTTTATATTAAATACAATAAACCTTCCTTGTACCGTTTTTGGTATTGTTTTAGTTATTCTAATGGCAAGTTTAACGGACACATTTATACATTTGCCTGATGCACAGACACACAGACATACACTCTCCCTCTCTCTTTCTCTTTCTTCATCTTTTCTAAGGACTCCAAGTAAAAAGAGTTGTTTTATTATGCTTTTCAGGATTATTTACATCTAAAATGTTATTTTTTACTTCTTCTACCCCAAATTTGTTGCCTATAAAATTTTAACATTTCTTACTTGGCTTTGGTCTACAAAGGCAAAATTCTAAGAAAATATTTTTGTGTCTGCACAAAATAAAATAATTGTCCTGTTGACAGCTTCAAATATGACTTATTTTTACCTTTCACTGTATTAATTTCCTAGAGCTCTCATACAAATTACCACAAACTTCATGACTTAAATCAACAGACACCTAGGGGTGCCTGGGTGGCTCCAGTCGGTTAAGCATCCGACTTTGGCTCAGGTCATGATCCCGCAGTGTGTGAGTTCAAGCCCAGTGCTGGGCTCTGTTCTGATAGCTCTGAGCTTGAAGCCTGCTTAGGATTCTGTGTCTCCCTCTCTCTGTCCCTCACCACTCCCACTCAAAAATAAATAAACATTGAAAATATTAAAAAAATAAAATAAAATACATATACTCTTCAGGCCAGCTGTCCTTAAAAAAATAAAATAAAAATAAAAGCCACCAGAAATCTATTCTCTTGTAGATCTACTGGCCAGAAGTCCAAAATCAAGGTGTTGGCAGGGCTGCATTCATTCCCTCTAAAGTCTCTAAGGGAGACTCCTTCCCTGCCTCTTACAGTTCCTGGTGGCTGCTGGCGGTCCCTGGCATTCCTTGGCTTGTAGACATATCACTTCAACGTCTATCTCTGTTTTGTCCATAAATTTCTCCGTGTTCATCCTCTTGTTTCTGTATGTCTCGAATCTCTCTCCATTCCTATATAGGGACACCAGTCATTGAATTTAGGGTCCACCTTAAATTCTGGAGGATCCTGTCTTTTTTTTATGTTTTTAATCTATTTTTGAGAGAGAGGGAGACAGTTTGAGTAGGGGAGGGTCAGAAAGAGAGAGAGAGGAAGACACAGAATCTGAAGAGAGGCTCCAGGTTCTGAGCTATCTGTCAGCACAGAGCCTGATGCAGGGCTCGAACCCATGAACTGTGAGATCATGACCTGAGTCAAAGCCGGATGCTCAACCAACGCCACCCAGGCGCCCCTGGAGGATCCTGTCTTAAGATCCTTAATTATACCTTCAAAGACCCTACTTCCCAATAAGGTCACATTCACAGGTACCAGGGGCTAGGACATAGGCATATATTTTAGGGTCTGTGTTCAATCCACTACATAGATTAGTATCCACCTGGGTGGGCTCCTAAAATAAAATATGTTGGCCTCTCATGGCACTTGTCATGTTTTTCCTAGAATCCAACTTGACTTGGGAAAAACTATTATTTATAGAAAGTCAATAATGAATCCCTTAGGAATGCTCACTTCCTAACTGAGCTAATTTTAAATTCAAATAAGAGGTTTTTTTCTATAGAAAAAAAGCATAGCCAATTGAATCTCTACTTTCTTATCTGGCTGAGATTTCAAGTGAGAATTTATTCACTGTCCTGATGGAATTAGGTTAATAGTATAATTTTATTATTACTATTGCCCATAATTTTTACATTCTAATTTTCTTTTTTTTTTTAAATGTTTTATTTATTTTTAATACAGAGAGAGACAGAGCATGAGAGGGGGAGGGGCAGAGACAGAAGGAGACACAGAACTGGAAGCAGGCTCCAGGCTCTGAGCTAGCTGTCAGCACAGAGCCTGACGCGGGGCTCGAACCCACGAACATGAGATCTGACCTGAGCCGAAGCCGGAGGCTTAACCGACTGAGCCACCCAGGCGCCCCTACATTCTAATTTTCTACTTGAGTTTCAAACGATGGATTTAGGGGTGTCTGGGTGGCTCAGTCGGTTGAGCGTCTGACTTCGGTTCAGGTCATGATCTCACGGTTTGTGAGTTTGAGCCTCACATCGAGCTCTGTGCTGACAGCTCAGAGCCTGGAGCCTGCTTTGAATTCTGTGTCTCCTTCTCTCTCTGCCCCTCCCCGACTTGTGCTCTGTCTCTCTCTCAAAAATAAATAAACATAAAAAAAAAAAACAACAAAAACCAAAACCACGGATTTATGCCTTTTTCCCCAAGTCCAGGAAGATTATTCTCCAACAGGGAGAACTAAGGTTCCATCTAATCCAGTAACCCCCTCTCGGTAACCTGTAACAACTCTCAGTTCCCCTTCTCTCCCCCAGTGCCATCCTTTACGCTAAGTCATGTAAATCGTGTGTGTGTGTGCGTGCGCGTGCACAGACGTTTATTCCCAGCAGCACTGCTTGACTGCCTTTCCATTCATGAGACCTACTTATTTATATTTCCTTTTTTTAGGTTGATTTAGGGGCACCTGGGTGGCTCAGTGGGTTAAGCATCAGGCTTCAGCTCAGGTCATGATCTTGTGGTTTGTGGGTTTGAGCCCCGCATCAGGCTCTGTGTTGACAGCTAGCTTAGAGCCTGGAGCCTGCTTCAGATTCTATGTCTCCCTCTCTCTCTGACCCTCCCCTGCTCACGCTATCTCTCTCTCTCTCTCTCTCTCAAAAATAAATAAAACATTAAAAATTTTTAAGAAGTTTATTTAAATAATCTCTATACCCAATATGGGGCTCGAACTCACAACCCTGAGATCAAGAGTTGCACACTCTTCCAACTGAGCCAGCCAGGCGCCCCTATTTATATTTTCTATTTCAGAGGCGAATGGGAGTTCTTTCGATCTTGGCCATGTGCACACAGAGAGAAAGGCACAGGCACAGACACAGGGCACCTCCTCTGCCTCCCACGACTCTAAATGCTCTTTGTATATTAACTTAATCCTCATTCTAGGAACAGTATCATCATCTGCATCATACAGATGAACAAACTGAGAAATCAGTGGATGGTGAGACCATAATATGACCCAAGCAGGTGCTCCAGAGTCTGTGTTCTTAAATGCAAGACTACCTCTGACGTAATGTGCCAAAATGTTCTACAGTGGTGAGGTTACAGGTGAATTTTAACACTGCTTTTCTATATATCCCACATTTCCTACAACATTATATAGATTAATTTTGTGATCTGAAAATAGTCTTTTAAGGAGAAAGGAAAAAATATCCATTTGTGAGGGTACAATATAATAAGAGTAAGCATAGAACACTATGAGCCAGGCACTACTTGCAATATGTGATTTATATACATTAATTCTCAAAAAAATCATGATCTTCATTTATAGGAAAGAAAATAGAGGCATGGAGAAGTTAAATAGCTTGCCCAAGGTCATACCGCTAGCGTGTGGCAGCCAGGACTGTCTAGCTTGAGCCTGTGATCTTAACTAGGTTATGCTGCCTAAAATTAGATATAAAAGTGTGGTGCTAAACTCCAGTCTGACTCGTTGCTTGAGCGCACTAATACCAAGAAAAGATGTGTTTCACATCCTGTTACCCAAACCAGATAAAAGACAATTTGAAAACTTTCCTTTGCCACTAAATCTCTGTATCGCTACTCATTAGCAGGTCATCCTAAATACCACCTCTTCTCCTGATTTCCCACCACGGAGTGAACTTTTGCCCTTCCCAGAGGCCACCTGCTTCCACCTCCTGGAGCACTCAGCATGTGCTTCCCTGAGTCCCAGTCACCCCACACTAGATGCGTCTGAAGGACAGGGACTCTGTGGTTCCTCTGACTTGAATCCTCTAACTCTTAGCACAGTGGTTTGAAAGAAAACGGGATGTTCAGTTTGCTTAGTTAAACTGTAATTCTTTACCATTCAACGTAAATATATTTAAAGGAAAGATTTTTAAGGGAAAAAAAATCTGCTTCACCACACCAAGTATAAAAAACCCAAGTGTTTTCATTCTAATAGACTTCTTAATTAGATAATATTAGCCCAGATTAGAGGGCATTTAAATTACCCCTTTCTAAACAGTGTCACAAATGCAGAATATTTTTTCCCTTTGCCAATGGATAAGCTGGGCATGTTGCCAAATCTTTTTCTAATTAGGTCCTGTGGTTAATTTCTTAATCTGTCAGCATCTCCTTGTATCTTGTTAAAGTAAAGACAGCTGGACTTTTTCCATTGTTTTTGTGACAGTGAGGTCATCTTCCTCTGGCAGCCTCACAGGGATTCACTAGCTGCCATTCTTTACCTATCAGATGAGCAAATACCACCACCACCACCACCTAAAACAAACAAACCAAAACCCTATAGCACACTGTGGGCAAGGTTGTGGGAAAATGGGCATTCACACATTGCTTGTGGGAACCTACTTTGGCATACCTCTACAGAGGGCAATTTCTACCCAACCTGCAAAAGCATATAATCTTTGACTCAGGGTATCTACCCTAGGAATTGATTCTGAAGATATACAATGCTTTCTAGTAGCACTAGATTTTAAAACCTAGAATATTCACAAACAGGGGAGTATTATATAAGTTACGTATGATATATCCATAGGATGACAACTACGCAACTGTAAAAACAAATGAAGAAGTTCTCCTGATACTGGTATGATTAACTGTTAGGTGAAAAAGAGTACAGAACAGTACACAGCATGCTGGTATTTATGTAAAGGAGGAGGAAATGAAAATATACATTTATGTTTGCTAGTATATGCATAAAGCGGCTCAGGAGGAATTAACACACTAACAGTGGTCACCAGAATGGGGTGAGCCTGAAAACTAGGGAAGGCCCGGGGTGGGGACTTTAGAAATCTCATGATGATAGCTGTACAGCAGACTCATACACTAATAATCCAGATGAGGAGAAAAAGGCCTCTAAGAAATAAATTTTGGGGTAAAAGGGGAACTCCATGCAATAAGCAGTATAAAGGAGGCAGTAGGGGTGCCCGGATGGCTCAGTAGGTTAAGTGTCTGACTCGCGATTTCGGCTTGGCTCAGATCATGATCTTACAGTTCATGGGATGGAGCATTGCGACGAGGTCCGGTCTGTGCTGACAGCGTGGAGCCTACTTGGGATTCTCTCTCTTCCTCCCTCTGCCCCTCCCTGCTCCTCCCACCCCTCTGGCGGGACTCTCTGGCATGCACTCTCTCTCTCTCTCTTAAAATAAACATTAAAAAAAGAGGTATCAGAAAAACTTGAGGATATAATAAAAGGATGCGAAATCTGCCAACAAGAAGAAAAAAAGCAATAAATCTTAGGGCTAAAAACCAAGAAGTCATAAAAGAAATGATCCAAAATGAGGAAAGGTAAAATATGACATGATTTTGTTTTAAGTTTATTTATTTTGAGATAGAGTCAGAGAAGGGAGGGAGGGGCAGACAGAGAGAATCCCAAGCAGGCTTTGCACTGTCAGCGCAGAGCCTGACACAGGGCTCAAACTCAGCAACCCATGAGATCACGACCTGAGCCAAAATCAAAAGCTGGATATTCAACCGACTGAGTCACCCAGGTGCCCCAAAATAAGATGATTTTAAATAAAATTTATGAAAAAAGAAGCCATGTGATCTTATCCTAGGAACTCTCCTTTGAATATAGAAAATATAGTCTCAGTACTGCAAATACTTAGATTTGTAGGACTACAGTCACAATAGTTATATACTGATAAATGTTTATATATTTATGTTATTTATTATGTCTCTCAATTTTAAAGTGGGAGGAGAATACCTTACTAAAGGTAATGGCACTAATAGAAGCAGAAATAGAAGTATAACTAAAACATTAAGTCACAAAAGTTAAGAACAATAACAAATTTGAAAATAGTCTCCAAACACAGGTAGGAGAAATAAGAAAAAAAAAATAAAGGGTGGTTAGTCTAATCCAAAGACGCTAGTATCTGTGTACTTATAAGAGAGAAAGAAAGGGGCTCCTGGGTGGCTCAGTTGGTTAATAAGCGGCTGACTTCAGCTCAGGTCGTGGTCTCACGGTTCGTGGGTTTAAGCCCCATGTCGGGCTCTGTGCTGACAGCTCAGAGCCTGGAGCTGCTTCGGATTCTGTCTCCCTCTTTCTCTGCTCCTCCCCTGCTCATGCTCTGTTTCTCTCTGTCTCAATAATAAATAAAAACATAAAAAATTTTAAAAAGAGAGAGAGAGAAAGAGAGAGAGTGAGGGACAGAGAGAGAGTGAGAGAGTAAGCGAGGGGCAGAGAGACGGAGAGAGTGCGGAGCCTGACCCGCGGCTCAAGCTCACCTGAAGCAAGGCCGGAGCTCACGTGCACAAACTGCGGTATCAGGACCTGAGCGAAGCTGGCTGCTTAACCAACTGAGCCATCTAGGCGTCAACAAAGGTGCTAGTCTTCTTCTAAGAATAACAAGAACTGCAAAGACATCTTAACCTGTATCAAGTAACTGTACTAGTAACAACATGGTATTATTTAAAAACTATTATATATAGTATAGTAGAAAAGACATAAGTAATTATGTTAATGTTATTTAAGATTTTTAGCATGAAAGAAATGCAGATTAAGAGAAAAAACAAAGAAGTTTAAAACCCTGAAATCAAGATTTTATTTATTTCTTTATTTATTTAATGTTTTTTATTTATTTTAGAGAGACAGAGAGAGACAGCGTGAGCAGGGGAGGGTCAGAGAGAGAGAGGGAGACACAGAATCCGAACAGGCTCCAGGCTCTGAGCCAGCTGCCAGCACAGAGCCTGATGTGGGGCTCGAACCCACACACCGTGAGATCATGACCTGAGCTCAAGCTGGACACTTAACCGACTGAGCCACCCAGGCGCCCTTCAAGACTTTTTTTTAAAGAAGAGTCTGACCTTAGTTCTGACCACTGAAAGGGCTTAAAAAGCAATGATTGTCTCAGTTGCAATAAGTATCTCTATTACCCCAATTGTGGTCTCTAAATACTATTTCCCATTAAAAGGAAAGTAGTGGATGGTAAGCCTGGGGCAGGAAATGTAGAAGATAAGCCTAGAAAAATCTTATCATACCAGAAAGCAAGGAAGACATCAAAGACCCCTAGGATTGTTATCAAAATGCCATGGAAACCACCTTGACAGAAATCTCAACGGCCAAAGATGGGACAATTTGAACATCCAAAATAAGGATGGCAATAGATTGAAATCACCAAATATATAAAAAAAATCCACTAGTTCATAATACACACACCCATACACACCAACTTTGAAGGTAGCCAGGGAATGAACTCATCATTCTGAAAACAGGGAAATAAAAAGAGTCAAACGCTCACTTACAGCATGTTACCTAACTCTCCTCATGCTAGACAATGGCCACTGCCTCCCGTCACTACTCCCTCAGCATCTGTCACGCATCAGCGTCCAGAGGCAGAAAATAAGAACTTTTACTTAGGTCTCATTTTCTTTTTAAAGTTTATTTATTTTGAGAGACAGCGAGTCAGAGCAGGGGAGGAGCAGAGAGAGGGGGAGAGAGACAGAAAATCCCGAGCAGGCTCTGCACTAACATGGGGCTTGAACTCCCAAACCATGAAATCATGACCTGAGCCAAAACCAAGAATTGGATACCACCTGGGCACCCCAGTTTAAACTTTTTTAAACTTACATTTTTTAATTTGTATCAAAATAACAAGTATACATTATTTAAAAGAGCAAATCATACTACAAGGTGTAATCAACAAAAGTTTCCTTCATTCCTTCTTACTTTTTAGTCGGCAGGAACAGGAGAGAAGCAGTAACCTGGAAGGCGGATGCTAACTGGGTAGTTACTCTTCCATATTTCAGACTTTCAATTAGTATTCCTTTTTTCAGGCTCAATGTATCCCACATTTACAGATATCTAAAACTTACCCCAGAACATAGTCTACTTACAGCTCAAAATGGGTTTGCTTCTCATTAGCTTCCATCATAAGTTGGGACCATCGGTATTTCATACAGAAGTCCCTGTGCATGCTTTTGTCTCATGTAAATATCTAGGGAGGGATTCTTGGGCCCTGTGGTAGGTAGATGTTAAAAGAAACTGCCAACTGTTTCCAAACTAGCCATACCACTTTACATTCTCAACTGAACACTAGCGAAGTTCGACTTGTTCCATATTTGTCAACTTTAGCTTTGCTAATGGATGTACAGTGGTCGTTCACTATGGTTTTAAATTGTTTTCTCCTGAAGACTAATGATGGAAGTATCTCATGTAACTTCCGGCCATTAGTATAGCTTACTTGTGAAGTATTCACATCTTTTTTGCCCATTTTGAAAAGTGGGGTTACCACCTTATTGTTGGACTACAACTTCTTTACAGTCCTTGTCCTTGTTTTCAAAGACCAACATTTTATTTATTTTTAAATGTTGATTTATTTAAGAGAGTATGCGAGGGGGAAGAGGGGCAGAGAAAGGAGAGAGAGAATCCCAAGTGTGGAGCCCAGGATGGGGCTCGATCCCATGAACCTCAAGATCATGACCTGAGTTGAAATTAAAGAGTTGGATGCTCAACCGACTGAGCCACCCAAGCACCCCGAATTCCAACATCTTAAATTTTTATAAAGTCCAATTTAGCATTCATTTATTTTACGATTTGTACTTTTTGTGTCCTATTTAGGAAATTTTTCATACCCAAAGGTCACAAATATTTTCTCCTATGTTTTCTTCCAGAAGCTTTATGGTTTTAAATCTTACTTTTAGGCCTCTGATCCATTTTGAGTGATTTTTTGTGTAAGATATAAAGTAAGGGCTAATGTTGATTTTCTTTCATATAAAAATTCAGTTGGCCCTGTGATGTTTGTGGAAAAGACTTTTCCTTTCCCCACTGAACTGCTTTGACACTGCTGCAGAAAACTGCTTGTCTCTGTAAGTGTGGATCTATATGTATGTAGGTCGACCTTTTTTCTTTTTTTAAAGTTTGTTTATTTTGAGAAAGAGCACAAGCAGGGGCGGGGCAGAGAGAGAGAGAATCCTAAGCAGCCTCTATGCTGTCAGCACAGAGCCTGACGCTCCCACAAACTGTGAGATCATGATGTGAGCCGATATCAAGAGTCGGACACTTAGCCAACTGAGCCACCCACAAGCCCCTAATGCGGGTCAACTTCTGAACTCTATTCCATCATGTTTTATCTATATGTCTGTTCTTCTGCTAGAACTGTAACTTTATGGTACTACAAGTAAGTCCTCTGACTTTGCGCTTGTAAAAACTGGATTTGCCTGTTCTAGGTCTTCTGCATTTCTATATGCATTTTCAAGTTGGTGTGTCAATTTCTACAACAAAAATAAAACAAAAATTTGAGACTGTATTAAATCTATAGATTTGTAGGTAATTAGTATCTTTATGATATTGAGATTTTCTCTTTTAAAAATTTTTTAATGTTTATTGAGAGAGAGAGATAAAGAGAAAGAGAATGTGAGTGGGCGAGGGGCAGAGAGAGAGAGAGACACACAGGCCCCTGGCTCTGAGCTGTCAGCATAGAGTCCAATGTGGGGCTCGAACTCCCAAACTGTGAGTACTTACTACTGAGCCGAAGTTGGATGCTCAACCAACTGAGCCACCCAGGCACCCCTGATACTGAGATTTTTCAATTCACGAGCCCATTTAGGTCTTTTTTCATTTCTCTCAGAAATGTTTGGTAGTTTTCAGTATACAGGCTCCACACACATTTGGTTAAATTTACCTCTAAGTATTTCAGGTATCTGGTTAATAAGGCAAATGGAACTATATTCCCCCCTCCCACATGCCCCAATTATTTGTTGCTAGTATATGAACAATAATTTAGTTTTGAGTAAACTCACCTTGTAACCTACAACTTTGTTAAACTCACTTATTAGTCATAGAAGCTTTTTTGTAATTTCCTTATGAATTTTTACATACATGATCATTTCATCTTCAAAGAGACCATTTTATTTATCTTTTAAATCTTAGCCTTTTTCACCTTTTTTTTTTTGCCTTATTGCACAGACTACAACTTCCAGTAAATGTTGAATAGATGCATTTAGAGTAGATATCTGCGTATGCCTGAGTAGCTCAGTCAAGCATCCAACTTCAGCTCAGGTCATGATCTCACAGTTTGTGAGTTCAAATCCCACATCAGGCTCATGGCTGTCAGTGCAGAGCTCACTTCAGATTCTCTGTCCTCTCTCTCTACCCTCCCTGGCCCAAGCATGCTCTTTGTCTCTCAAAAATAAACATTAAAAAAAATAATAAAGTAGACATTGTGCTTTGCTACAATCCTACAAATAAATTATTATCTATCATATGGCTTTTTCTCTTCATTCTGTTAATATGATAATTTACATGATTGATTTTCAGGTATCTAATCAACCTTGTCTTAATGAGATGAACCCTATTTGGTCACAATGTATTATACTGTTGTATATATTTTTAGATTTTATTTGCTAATATTTTGTTATGTATTTTTATAGCCATATTCATGAAAGGTATTGATCTGTGGTTTTCTTTTTTGAACTGTTTTTGCTTCGTTTTGGTACAAAAGTAATACCAGCCTCATGAAATTAGTTATGTAATATGTGCAGTGGGTATTATATTCAATAGAATAAAACAGTGAATCCATCTGGACCTCAAGTTTGCTTTGTGAAATGGTTTTCAATTACAAATTCAATTTATTTGGTAAATACAGGCCATTCATTATTCGAGCTTCTGTTTCTTCTTGTGTCAGCCTTGGTCATTTGTGATTTTCAAGAAATTTGTTCAGGGCACCTAGCTGGCTCAGTCAGTGAAGTATCCAACTCTTGATCTTGGGGTCATGAATTCAAGGCCCACACTGGGTATAGATTACTATTATTTATTTCGTTTTTTTAAGTTTTTACATTTATTTTGAGAAAGAGTGAGCAGGGGAGGGGCAGAGAGAGAAAGGGAGACAGAAAATCCCAGCAAGCGTGGTACTGTCAGCATGGATGGAGTCTGACATGGGGCTTGGACTCATGAAACACGAGATCATGACTTGAGCTGAACCCAAGAATCAGACACGACCAACTGAGCAACCCACGCACTCCAGATATAGATTACTTTTTAAAAAGTTAAAAATTCATTTGTTTTTTATTTAATAATTGACATAAACTTCTTCATAACAGTCCCTTATTATCCTTCTAATGTCCAGCGAATCTGTAATGGTGCCCCTATTTCATTCCTAATGGTTATAATCTATGTCTTCCCTTTTTTGTTGATCACCAAAATTAGAGGTTTATTTATTTTATTTATCTTTTGTAATAATCAACTCTTGGTTCAACTGACTTTTGTCTATGTTTATATTCTCTCTAATGATTTGTTTGAATCTTTTAATCCTTTTCTATGTAAGGTTTAACTTTCTTTTGCAAGCATTCCAGGTTTACAGCTCATATAATAACTTCAGATCTTTCTTCTTTTCTGATTTTAGTATATGTGCTACAGAAACAATTACTCTTTCCTCTTTTCTAATAAGTACTTAAATCTGTAAATTTCCCTGAGCAGTGCTTTTCCTGCATCCCACAAATTTTGATGTTATATTTTCATTATTATTCAGTTCAAAATATTTTCTAACTTTCCTTGTGATTTCTTCTTTGAGCCTCAGGTTGCTTAAAAATCAATTTCCACATATTTGGAGGTTTTTCTACATTTCTCTATAATTCATGATTTCTCATTTAATTCTTTTGGAGTCAGAGAATATACCCTATATCACTTTTTATTTTAAGTAATCTCTACACCCAACATAGTGCTTGAACTCACATCCCCAAGATTTAAGAGTTGCATGCTTTCCTGTCTGAACCATCCAGGCACCCCAGACATCACTCTTCTTAATTCTACAGAGATTTGTTTTATGGCCCAGCACATGGTTAAGTCTTGGTTAACGATTCCTATGCATGTAAAAATGGGATGTATTCTGTATGTTACTCTCAATTATGTTATGCTGGTTATAGTGTCATTCATATCTTTTATGTCTTCACTGATTTTTGTTTCATTTTTCAATCAGTTACTGAGAAAAGAATGTTAAAATCTCTAATAATGATTATGGATTTGTTTCTATCTCCCTTTAATTACATCAACTTTTGCTTAAGTATTTTGAAGCTCTATTATGGGGATACACAGTAAAGATTTTTATATCTCCTGAATGTACTCTTTAAAAAAATTTTTTTAATATTTATTTATTTTTGAGAGAGACAGAGACAGAGTGTGAGCAGGGGAGAGGCAGAGAGAGAGGGAGACACAGAAATCTGAAACAGGCTCCAGGCTCTGAGCTGTCAGAACAGAGTCTGATGTGGGGCTTGAACTCATGGGCCATGAGATCATGACCTGAACCGAAGTTGGACGCCCAACTGACTGAGCCACCCAGGTGCCTCTGTACCCTTTTTTAAAAAATGTTTATTTCTTTGAGGGGGGAGAGGCAGAGAGAGAAAAAGAGAGAGAAAGAAAGAGTCCCAAGCAGGCCCCATGCTGTCAGCACAGCACATATGCTCTCTGTCTCATGAACTACGAGATCATGACCTGAGCCAAAATCAAGTGTTGGCCTCTTAACTGAGCTACCCAGGCACCCCTGGCCTGATTGCTTTATCCTATAGTGTCTTTATCTCTAGCAATAGTCCTTGTCTTGAAGTCTATTTTGTTTGATATTAACATAGCCACTTCAACTTTCTTACGCTATTTACATAGTATATCTTTTTCCATTCTTTTACTTTCTATTTTTTATAGAGTTTTTAAAAAGTTGTGTATTTTTGGGGGGCATCTGGGTGGCTCAGTTGGTTAACCATCCAACTTTGGATCAGGTCATGATCTCATGGCTAGTGAGTCTGAGCCCTGCACTGGGATGTCTGCTGTCAGCACAGGACCCCCTTTGGGTCCTCTGTCCCCCTTTCTCTCTGTCCCTCCCCTGCTGGCACTCTAGCAGACAGAAAGGGAGAGAGAGAGAACCCCAAGCAGACTCCACACTCAGCACAGAGCCCAATGCAGACCTCGATCTCATGACTGTGAGATCATGACCTGAGCCAAAATCAAGAGTCAGATGCTTAACCAACTAAGCCACCAAAATGCTCCCTCCTTTTACTTTCAACCTGTGTCTTTGTATTTAAAATTTATCTTGTCATAAAAAAGTAAAACATATGAGAGTTTTATGAGAGTAATTTCCACTTATCCCACACCGTCTTGGTGCTACTGCTGTTAACTGTGCTGCAACTTTATATACATTATACACCCGGCAACACAGTATTATAATGTTTAGTTCTTTTGGAGAAATTTGAGAAGAAAAAAATAGTCTTTTTTACTTTTACCACTTCACAGATTGACCATTTCTAGTACTTTTCAGTTCTTTCTGTAAATGTGAGCTACCATGTGGTGTCATTTCCCTTCATTCCTAAAACTTCCCTTAGTGTAAATGATAATGAATTTTCTGTTTTTGTTTATCAGGAAAAGTCTTTATCCTTCATTTCTGAAAGATGGTTTCTCTGGATGTTGGATTCTTGGTTAGGAGGTTTTTTCTCTCAGTATTTGAATATCTGGCCTCTATTGTCTCTGAGAAGTTAGCCATATTTGTGACACTGATGCTCCATATGTAATACGTCATTTTTTCTCTATCTGCTTCCAAGATTTTCTTTTACCTGTGGTTTCGGCAGTTTGACTATGCTGTGCTCACAACTGCCTTTCTTGTGCTTATTCTCCTCAGAGTACAGTGAACTTCTTGGATCTGTAAATTAATACTGTCTACCAAACTTAGGGAGTTTGGGGTCACTGATTTCTTCAGTGTTTTTGGCCCATTTTTTCCCCTCTCCTTTTGGACCGTCAATCTCAGCTATATCAAACTACTTCATATTGTCCTACAGGGCTCTGACATTCTGTTCACCTTTCTTCAATTTATTCTTTCTTCTTTAAACTGAGTAATTTCTTTTGTTATTTTTAAAATATTTTATTTATCTTTGAGAGAGAGCACAAGTGAGGGAAAGGCAAGGAGTCGGGGGAAGAGACAGAAGATCCGAAGCTGGTTGGCTCTCTGCTGACAGCAGTGAGCCTGCTATGGGACTCAAACTCACAAACCGTGAGATCAGGAGCTGATCTGAAGTAGGACACTCAACTGACTTGAGCCACCAAGGTGCCCCTAAACAGAGTAATTTCTAGTGTTGTTTTCAAGGGTAGATTCTTATCTATTACTTTTGAAATTAATCAATTAACCTATTCATTTACTTACTTATTTTCTTTTTACATAATCTCTATGCCCAAAGTGGGGCTCAAACTCAAACCTGAGATCAAGAGTCATATGCTCTACCAACTGAGGCAGCCAGATGTCCCTCGTCCATTAGTTCAAACCTGCTAGAATACATCTCGTGAGTTCTTATTTCAGTTATCATTTTATTTAAGTACTAAAATTTCCATTTTTTCAGTTTCCATTTCTTTGTTGTAATTTCTTTCTCTTCAATTATTTTTTCTTTAATTCTCTGATCATATTTTCCTATACTTGATATCTATAATAACTGAAGTCTTTGCCTGCAAAATCCAACATCTGTACCCACTTAGACACTCAGTCTATTTCTGATTGCCTTTCTTCCTGTTTCTTTATATGTCTAGTAATTGTAGGTTGAAAACTAGACACTATAGATAAGATGTTGCAGCAATTCTAGATTCTGTTCTGTCCTTTTGAGGACTGTTGCTTTTCAATTCTACTAGGCAGTTAACTTGACTAGATTCAAACTACAAATTTGTCTCTCCTGTGGTATACCACAGCTGATAAATCTGTTCCGTTCTTAGAGCTTCTAGCTACTGCTTTTTTAGCCTGGCTCCCTAAGGCCTCCTCTACATCTGTGTAATGTGGCAAGGAGCCAAAGATTTGGGCCACTTAGACTCAGATGTGAGTGCTGATGCTCTCTGTGATTTTGTGTTTTTTGTGATTTCCCCTTCATTTTCTAAATGCTCTGCCAGTCTCAAGGTCTGTTTTCTGACACCCCAAGTCAGTGCTTCAGCTTTCTACTGCCTGAATTATGCACAGTTTAGGAATGTATTCAGTTAAATTAAAAAAAATCAAACTTACAAATTTCAGTTAGTATAAGTCTGTCTTTCAAGGACTGATTCCTCTCTTGCCTCCGCCTATTTGTTTGGTTTGGTTGGTTTTTATTTTTGTTTGGTTTTGCTGGATCCCTTGGGGTCTCCCCTACACATCTGGAGTTTAACAACTGTGATGGCTAATTTTATATATCAACTTGACTAGGCTAGCTGTTTTGCCAGACGGCTGGTAAAACATTATTTCTGAGTGTGGCTGTGAGGGTGTTTCCAAAAGACGTTAGCATTTAAATTGGTGACTGAGTGAGGCAGACAGTCCTCACTGAGGGTGGGTATCATCTAATCCTTGGAGGGCTTAAATAAAACATAAAGGGTAGTGGAGGGGGGCGAGTAATCCCTGGCTGACTCAGTCAGTAGAGCAAGTGACTCTTAATCTCAGGGCTATAAATTCAAGCTTCATGTGGGGTGTAGAGATTACTTAAAAATTGGGGCGGTTGGGTGGCTCAGTCAGTTTAAGCATCCAACTTTGGCTCAGGTCATGATCTCACAGTCCATGGGTTCGAGCCCTGCATCGAGCTGTCAGCACAGAGCCTGGAGCCTGCTTCAGATTCTGCATATCTCTCTCTCTCTCTCTCTCTCTCTCTCTCTCTCTCTCTGTCTCTCTCCCCTCACTCCCTCCCCACTCTCGCTCTGTCTCTTTCTCTCTCAAAAATAAACATTAAAAAAATAAAATAAAAGCTTAGGGGTGCCTGGGTGTCTCAGTGGGTTAAGTGCCCAACTTGGGTCACTGATCAAGTCATGATCTCACAGTTCACGAGTTTGAGCCCCACACTGGACTTTCTGCTGTCAGCACAGAGCTTACGTTGTCCCCCTCTCTGCCTCTACTCTCCTCACACTCTTGTACTCTCTCACAAAAATAAATAAAACATATTTTTTAAATTAAATAAAAAATAAGATCTTAAAATAATCTTTAAAAAAAGAACAAAAAGGTGGAGGAAAGGTAAATTTGCTCTCTCCCTGCTTGAGCTGAAGTATCCATCTTCTCCTGCCTTTGGCTATCAGCACTGCTGGTTCTTGGGGTCTATGATGTGCAGGATGTCTCCACTCAAAGCCTTTTTTTTAAATTCCTGGTTTTATTTTTATTTTTTAAATTATTATTATTTTTTAAATTTATTTTTAAGAGACAGAGAGAGACAGAGCGAGCAGGGGAGGGTCAGAGAGAGAGGGAGACACAGAATCTGAGGCAGGCTCCAGGCTCTGAGCTACCTGTCAGCACAAAGCCTGATGTGGGGCTTGAACCCACGAACGTGAAGATCATGACCTGAGCTGAAGCTGGATGCTTAACCGACTGAGCCACCCAGGCGCCCCTTTTTATTTTTAAACCTGACTTCTTAGGGCTTGTGTCTACACAGTTTAATGATCAGCCAATGACCGGCTAAAGGTTGTACTTTCATATCCAGGCTTCCAGCTTCTGCCCCAGGATCCATGGAGGGATTACAGAACACAAAGTACAGGTGCGCCCCAGTGTTTACTTTCTGCTGGACCCTCTCGCATCCCCATGAGGACTTGTTCGGCTCTCAGCCAAGCAGGGATGCGGACAGCCTGGGGCCTCTCTGGTCTCCCCTCCGTGTGTGCACAGGTTTCCAGGCAGCACTGCACGGAGAGCTTTTCAAGCCCTTCCACAGCCATGTCAACCCCAGATTCTCTGCTAAGAAGTCTGTGGCTTGTCCCAACTGGCTCAATTATTTAGGCCACCAGAACTGCCTTGTTGGCTTGCCACTAAGATCGTAACTTTTACAGACAACACCGGTGGGCATGGGGTTTTTATTTTCTGCCCCAAATCGAGTGGACCTCCTCCAGCAGCCGCATCGCTAGCTCTCATGGTCCGTCCGCTTGCTCCACCCTTGGAGAACGACTACTCAGGAGAGAGGTAGTCCCAGGTACGAACACCAAAAACTCCCCCTGTTATTATCCAAAAATCATGGACAAATGCTTCTCAAACTGTTGTTTGCATTTGTTCTATTTCCAAAGCCCTGAAATGTTTTTTGTTTTTTTACAATTTTGTCCAGTTTATTGTTGTTTTTGAGGAGAGAATTGCCAGCTCCTCATTCCACCCACCAAAGTCCTGCCTCCATCGTCACCTACTTTTCTTTGTTAAAATGTTTGTTTATTTTTGAGAAGGAGGCAGAGAGAGACAGGGAAGGAGGAGAGTGGGGGGGAGCAGAGGTGGAGGGGCAGAGGATCCAAAGCCGGCTTCTCCACTGACGGAGCCTTCCAGGTGCCCGTCAGCTGCTTTTGAATCTTTCAACTTTAAGTGTACCTCTCAGTCTCTTGGCATAAAACTACATTACAAGTCAAATATGAGATCATAAAGAAAAATGAACATTCCTCACATCCCATGGTCTTCCTACGCTATTCTACCACATACTTCTAGGTCTTGAAAGAACAAAATATAACTTTTTAATTTATTTTTATTTATTTAAAAAATTTTTAAATGTTTTTATTTATTTCTGAGAGAGAGAGAGAGAGAGAGAGAGAGAGAGAGAGAGACAGGGTGAGCAGGGGAGGGTCAGAGAGAGGAGTCACAGGATCTGAAGACAGGTTCCAGGCTCTGAGCTAGGTGTCAGCACAGAGCCCAACACGGGGCTCAAATTTACGAACCGTGAGATCATGACCTGAGCTGAAGCCACCCAGGTGCCCCTAATTTTTATTTTTTTAAAAAACGTGTATTTATTTATTTTGAGAGAAAAAGAAAAGAGTGGGCAGAGGAAGGACAGAGAAAGGGAGAGAGATAATCCCAAGCAGCCTCTGCCCTATGTGGGGCTCGATCCCATGAACTGTGACTTGAGCCAAAATCAATTGTCAGATACTTAACCAACTGAGCCCCCCAGGCATTCCCCAAATATAACTTTTTAAAAGACAGCTATACAACTCTACCTGGGCTAGAAGTAAATCAGTCCCTTGTGTTTCAAGTCTTATCTGGGCACCGTAAGCAAGTTTCACCTTGACTCCTTTAGGAAAGAAAGCTGCTTGGCTATTTTTTGTTTTCCTTTCTTATAAGTTACGTGTTCTCTCTATTGGCTGGCAGCTGAAATCACCCATAAGTGACTAAACGCTGGTGACTGATCTTCAGTGAAGGCAGACCATCCTGACAGGCTTCTATGTTTACCTGTACAAATAACAAACCCAGAATTTATTTTCCCTTGTCTAAAAAAGTTTGTTCTCTTCCTCAACATGATCCAGTTTCTTTCTGTAACACCATGGCTCACACTGCTGTACCTTACCCTATTAAAATTGCAAAATATCACATGGTTTGCTCTGGTCATTCAGCAAATAGGTCTTATTATTAACTTTTGTTAGTCTTCCTAGTTGATAAGAACCCAACTCAAGAAAAAACTAAATATAGTTAGTTATTAGTAAGACACAAACAGGAATCAAAGTTCAAGAATCTCTAATTCAGTTCTATGATTATGCAATTCCCCAAATAAAAAACACTTTTCAATAGTGTTGTTATGCTGATACTCCTGAGTTTGTGAAAATACACTTATTATTCCAAATCACTTGGAAATTTCTTAAAATGCGTTTTCCTCACAAAATTCTACAATAGCAAATGGACTCCCAAACTGAGTACTATAAACTAAGTCAGGGCAAACATTATGGCAATCTAACTTCTCATTTCTTCCCTTAGGTTGGTGGTACAACATGAAGGACCCACACAGAAAAGCAGTAACTACTACAAAGGGCTCGGAGACAACCACGGCCGTCGGAGCTGGGTACACGCAGGGAGGGCGTCAGGCGTAAAACGCCCCGGAACCAGACTTCCGCTGGTCTTCACGCTCGCTCTGAAATGCTCTCCCAGCATATTGGCCTCACAAGTGAACAAGAAATAAGCCACTGAGGAATAAGGAAGGTGGAAATGCCTCAGTGTCTCTTCCAGACACAGATGCTTTAAATAATCCACACCCAGACTCTGAAGCAGTAGTCCATTACAAGTAGACTTAACTGATAAGGCAGGATTGATTACAAGAAGGGAATTCAATTGCAAGACTCCTGACAACACCATAATCTAATACTGCTTGGAGGGAAATCACTCTTTTTGTTTGGCATTTTCATTAACAGAACCACCTGACTGCAGTTTTAAAAATTCCATCAGGAAATAAAAAAGCCTATTACTGTCTTTGCTTGTTAGATTGACCTGGCCTATCTATAAATAAAACAATTTCGGTCAGGGTGCCTGGGTGGCTCAGTCAGTTAAGCGACCTACTTTGGCTCCTGTCATGATCTTGTGGTTCATGAGTTCAAGTCCCGTGATGGGCTCTGTGCTGACAGCTTGGAGCCTAGAGCCTGCTTTGGATTCTGTGTCTCCCTCCCTCTTTCTATGCCCCTCCCCTAGTTGCTCTTGCTCTCTCTCCTCTCTCAAAAAGAAACAAACATTTAAAACAATTTCTGGTTGGGGTGCCTGGGTGCCTGACTTCAAGTCATGATCTCATGGTTCATGGGCTGACAGCTCAGAGCCAGGAGCCTGCTTTAGATTCTGCATCTCCCTCTCTCTCCCCCTCTCCCCTCCCATGATCATGTTCTCTCTCTCTCTCTCTGTCTCTCAAAAATAAATAAATGTAAAAAAAAAAAACCCTAAAAACAATTTCTGGTCAAACCATACAGTTGGAGTCAAAGTGGGCTAAACTTTGGTTTGTGAGCCGTTTTGTCTTCTCAGTGATGGCATGCCAGATGCAGATGGATTTGGAGCTTTCCCACTGAAGGCGTCCACGTGACGCGAACATCCTGTAGGTCCACGCCGTGTCTCAGGGCTGTGCTAGTGGTAGAAGTAGTAGTGGACAGCAGCTCACTTTAACCTTCCTCCGCTTTCTTCAAGACTTCCATTCCCATTGGGCTTTAACAAACAGCTCTGAATTATAGAATGCATCAGGTTTATATCTGACAGAAATTATTTGCTTTCTCTTTTTTTTATAAGCTGCTATAAGAAGCTGCTATAAGCTGATTTGTAAGAGATAAACACATTCTACCTGGACTATAGAAAAAAATGTATTTGTCTCTCTATATATAAAATCTTAAAAATCTTTTCAATGTTAATAGTATTTGGGATGGACACTGAAAACTATAGAAAGCTTATGAAAAAAATTGAAGATGACACAAAAAAATGAAAAAAAATTCCATGCTCCTAGGTAGGAAGAACAAATATTGTTAAAATGTCAATACTACCCAAAGCAATCTATTTATTCAATGTAATACCTATCAAAATAATACCAGCCTTCTACACAGAGCTAGAACAAATAACCCTAAAGTTTGTATGGGACCAGAAAAGACCCCGAGTAACCAAAGCAATCTTGAAAAAGAAAACCAAAGCAGGAGGCATCACAATCCTGGACTTCAAGCTGTATTACAAAGCTGTCTTCATCAAGACAGTAGGGTATTGGCACAAAAACAGACAGATGAATGTAACAGAATAGAGAACCCAGAAATAGACCCACAAACGTATGGCTAACTATCTTTGACCATGCAGGAAAGAATATCCAGTGGAATAAAGACAGTCTCTTCAGCAAGTGGTGTTGGGAAAACTGGGCAGCAACATGCAGAAAAATGAGCCTGGACCACTTTGTTACACCACACACAAAAATAAACTCAAGATGGATGAAAGACCTAAACATTAGACAGGAAGCCACCAAAATCTTCGAAGAGAAAGCAGGCAAGAACCTCTTTGACCTTGGCTGCAGCAATTTCTTACTCAACACGTCTCCAGAGGCAAGGGAAACAAAAGCAAATATGAACTATTGGGACCTCATTAAAATAAAAAGCTTCTGCACAGCGAAGGAAACAGTCAGCAAAACTAAAAGGCAACCAACAGAATGGGAGAAGATATTTGCAAACAACATATCAGATAAAGGGTTACTATCCAAAATCTGTAAAGAATATATCAAACTCAACACCCAAAAAACTAATAATCTAGTGAAGAAATGGGCTAAAGACACTTCTCCAAAGAAGACATCCAGATGGCCAACAGACACATGAAATGATACTCAATGTCACTCATCATCAGAGAAATACAAATCAAAACCACAGCGAGACACCACCTCACACCTGTCAGAACGGCTAACATGAAGAACTCAGGCAACAAGAGATGCCGCGAGGATGCGGAGAGAGAGGAACCCCTCTGCGCGGCTGGCGGGAGTGCAAACCGGGGCCGCCACTTGGGAAAACAGTATGGCGGTTCCTCAAAAAATTAAAAATAGAACTACCCTACGACCCAGAAATTCCACTAGTAGGTGTTTATCCAAGGGATACAGGTGGGCTGTTTTGAAGGGGCACATGCACCCCAATGTTTACAGCAGCGCTATCAACAATAGCCAAAGTATGGAAAGAGCCTAAATGTCCATCGACGGATGAATGGAAGAAGAAGATGTGGTGTGTGTATACAATGGAGTATTACTCGGCCATCAAAAAGAATGAGGTCTTGCCATTTACAACTGTGGATGGAACTAGAGGGTATTATGCTAAGTGGAAGAGAAATATCATATGACTTCACTCATATGAGAACTTTAAGATACAAAACAGATGAACATAAGGGAAGGGAAGCAAAAGTAATATAAAAACAGGGAGGGTGACAAAAACAAAGGAGACTCAAATATGGAGAACAAACAGGATTACTGGAGGGGTTGTGGGAGGGGGAGCGGGCTAAATGTGTGAGAGGCATTAAGGAATCTACTCCTGAAAACATTGTTGCACTATATGCTAACTAACTTGGATATAAATTTAAAAAAATAAATTAAATAGATTAAAAAAATAATATTTGGGATGAGAAAACTTTCCAAATCCACAAGAGAGAACTTAAAGATATAAAAATAATAACATTGCATTAAATATATTAAAAGTCAAGATAAATAAATTTTAAGACTTTATAAAATGGAATAATACTGCAGCATAACAGACAAAATGTATAATATACACAAAATATATGAATGTGATGAATTTATTCTTTGTGGCATTGTTTGCAATGGTAAGAAACTTGAAATAATTTAAGCATCTTTCCTTATTTCCTAAATAAAATCTGTGAAGTCTCTAAACATTCCTCTCACAACTGAGGAAAAAGTTCTTAACTAGAGGTCAGTCAAAAATCTTGTTTTTGCAGGTACCTGGGTGGCTCAGTCAGTTAAGTGCCTGACTCTTGGTTTTGGCTCAAGTCACGATCTCACGGTTCATGAGTTCAAGCCCTGCACTGGAGTCCATGCTGATGATGAGGAACCTGCTTGGGATTCTCTCTCTTCCTCTCTCTCTGCCCCTCTCCAGCTCATGCCTGTGCTCTCGCTCTCTCTCTCTCTCTCTCTCTCTCTCCCCCTCAAAAACAAATAAACCTATAAACTAAAATAATTTTTTAAAAATCTTGTTTTTGGGTGCCTGGGGGGTTCAGTCCATTTAGCATCAGACTTTGGCCTGGGTTGTGATATCGTGGTCCATGAATTCGAGCCCCACATCAGGCTCTGTGCTGACAGCTCAGAGCCTGGAGTCTGCTTTGGATTCTGTGTCTTCCCTCTCTCTCTTCCCTCCCCCACTTGTATTCTCTCTCTCAAAAATAAATAAATGTTAAAAACATTTTTTAATCTTGTTTTTGTGTTGTAGAGGAGAAACTTCAGTACCACTTTAGAAACTTGTAAAAAAAATGCAGAATCCCAGGTGCTACCCCAGACCTACTGAATCATAATCTGCATGTTAACAGATCCTGGTTATTCCTATGCACATTAAAGCTTGGGAAACAATGAATATAAACAATGCCCAAATAAGTCTTACAACTGAGACGAAAATCCTAATCTCTTTCTAACATATGATGTTGCATCTCTTGGTATAAGAAAGAGTGAGTGGTGGCCCTCTACTAATGTCCACAGGACAGCCTAATACCGGCCAACATTTTTGTCACTCTTTTCATCAATGGCCTGGATAACAACATGAAATAGATGCGTAACTTGCAGGAAGTACAAAGCAACAGGCTGCTAATACAAGAAGTAGCAGACTCAAACCACCTTGACAGGCTGAACATTTAACAATGATAAGCATATAAACAATTTTACATTTAGGCTAAAAATTTTAATAATGAATGTGTAAGATGTGTGATGGTTTGCTTGGCAGCAAAACATATGAAAATCCTGGGAATAGATCCACAAGTACATCATGAATTTAATATAACGGGATTTCAAATCAGCAGGAGAAAATGAATAATAAATAGTACTGGAGGGTCGCTTGGGTGGCTCAGTCAGTTAAGCATCCAATCCTTGATTTTGACTCACGTCATGTTCTCACAGTTTGTAGGTTCGAGCTCCATGTCGGGATTTTCTCTCTCTCCTTCTCTCTCTGCCCATTCCCTGCTCATGTGCTCACATGCTCCCTCACTCAAAAGAAAGAGAGGGAGAGGGAGAGGGAGACAGAGGGGGGGGGAGAGAGAGAGAGAGAAAGAAAGAAAGAAAGAACAAACGAACGAACAACAAGCCAAGAGAAAGCTTAGCCTGGAGAGACTCAGGCAGAGAGGGGTCCTCCAACAGCTGAAGGACATTCTTGTGAATTAAAAAATTGAGTCATTTCTTGCTATAAATGGTTGAATCAGGATTGGGGGTGGAAATTCCCATGTCAGCTGAGCATACAAAAGAACTTTCTAAGAATTAGCAGAATTCATAAATGGATTCAGGCTAGACTAAACAGCCAACTTCAAGGAAGTTATTGGAAGGAAGGACCACATTAGATGGAAACTAAGCTGTGTGATCACTGAGATTCTCTCAAACTTTAAAATTCTGTTAAGTCCATCCCAACACTGGCTCTGGAAAGACAGGAAACCATGATGTCCATCACTCATAACTCGTTATCATAAGTACAGAGTCTCTGGGAGAGGGGGAGAATATGAGTGATTTGTTGAATCATGATTCCTGCACTCGGGAGTATTATGAGTTTTCTTGTGGTAGTAGGGCTGAGCAATCCGGTTTCACACACTCCTCTCCTAGGCTCTCCATTATTGAAAATGAAAGCAGAGTTTTAAAAATATAATTTATAAAATTGTAATATAATTCATAAATTTGTATAATCATATAAAAATTAAATTTATATTATAATTGATATATTTGTTACTATATTGTTATTTATATAAATTTAATTTATATAATCATATATACATTAAACTTATGTTATATAATCATATAAATTAAAATTATACTTTATATAATTTTAAATATATAATTTATTGTCAACTTGGCTTACATACAACACCCAGTGCTCATCCCATCAAGTGCCCTGCTCCATGCCCATCACCCACTTTCCCCCCTCTCCCATCCCCCCTCAGACTGTTCTCTGTATTTAAGTCTCTTACTCTTATGGTTTGCCTCCCTCCTTCTCTGTAATGTTTTTTTCCATTTCCCTTCTCCCATGGTCTTCTGTTAAGTTTCTTAAAATCCACATATGAGTGAAAACATATCTGTCTTCTGAGTGACTTCCTGTACTCAGCATAATACCTTTCAGTGCCATCCACGTTTCTGCAAATGGCAGAAACTTCACTGAAAGCAGAGTTTTGAAGGAGGGTGAATTAGTGTTGGGGGTTAAGTATGAAGTCTCCGTTGCATGGTTCTTTGTCGCATAAGACCCATAACCTCTGAGAGCTACCCAGGTATTAGTGTCACTTTCTTTACAGTCTTATTATGAGCTGAAGAGCACAAACAAATAAATAATACAAGAATTCAACTTACAAATGGGTTGCACTCCAGAAGCTAGTTTGCAAGTCAGCTGGATAGAATTTGAAACAGCACTAAGAATGTGGAGAGCAGGAGAGCAGGAAAGCCAGAGGAGGGTGGGACCCTCAGTCAGCCTGTAACAACGCACCCTTGATCTGCAGTGTATCTGAGATACTGAGCATCAGCACTTTTTCCAAGTAGAAATACCTCTGGAATATTAGTAGTTAAGAAGTAAAGTAAAACTGAAGAACTGTTTTATTTACCTGGGATTCTAATGCTTAAGACAAAGGCTGAGAAGGTTAACAAAAACCTGTGAAGATTCTGAAAAGAACTTCCTATGTGATCTCAAAAGCTCTAGAAGTCAGCAACAGCGAGTCTTTCTTGAAGTATCTAATTTCACTTCAAAATTAAGTGCTTCCTTTTACCTAAATAAGGACATTCTGCTAAATACTTTTTAACCAAGATTGGGCAAAATTTTTAGTTCAAAAGTATAATGGAAAAAACGAGTGGGAAGAAGAAATAAGATACTTTTGAGGTAAGAGAATAAATATGATAAGAAGAGCCCAAAGAGGAGATAAGAGGGATCATCTCAAGTAAAATTACCCAAAATGCCAGACAGAATAAAAGTACATAAAGGATGAGAGAATTCTCCAGGAAAGGGAAAGATGACACTGACCGAATTTCCGTCCAGGCCATCAGGGGGCACCACGATTCCAGGACAGCCCAGCTACTGCCAGGGTACAGGGAGAAGACTCTAACTGGACTTTCATATTTATAGGACATTCCCAAATGGGAATACGATACTAAACTGTAAACCATTAGAAATGCTTTCACAGACACATTAATGGAGGGGGAAAAAACCTAGTTATCTGCCATTTGTTTCTATATTCACTTATCCAAAGCAGAAAGGACAGTGATAAGCAGTGTCATTTGGTATCCAGAGGTAAGGAAGGTCAGGGAAAGCTGAAGAAATTTCTTCATGGAGTTCCTGGTGCTCAGGACCAGGGAAGGCTACTACTGGAGTCCAGAGGACAGATGACAGTGATTTGGTTTATAGTAGTAGCAGGTGGCATTCAAAAGACAGGGACAGGGGTACCTGGGTGGCTCAGACAGTTGAGTTTCTGACTCTTGATTTCAGCTCAGGTCATGATCCCAGGGTTGTGGGATTCAGCCCTGCATTGGGCTCCATGCTTTGCATGGATTTTCTTACGATTTTCCTTCTCTCTTTCTCCCTCTGCTCCTCTCCCCCACTCACGTTCTCTCTCTCTCTCTCTCAAATTAAAAATAATTAATTAAAAAAAAGAAAAGACAGGGGCACCTGGGTGGCTCAGTCGGTTAAGCGTCTGGCTTCGGCTCAGGTCAGATTTCATGGTTCGTGGGTTCGCACCCCACGTCGGGCTCTGTGCTGACAGCTAGCTCAGAGCCTGGAGCCTGTTTCAGAGTCTGTGTCTCCCTCTCTCTCTGACCCTCCCCTGCTCCAGCTGTCTCTCAAAAATAAATAAAAAGCATTAAAAAAAAATTTTTTTTTAAAAAGAAAAGACAGGGACAGATTTAAGATATATTTTGGAGCTAGAATGTATAGCGCATGCTGATGGACTAGATGAGAAGAACATGAAAAGGGAAAGCAAGGACTCAGGCTGTTAGCCTAAGCAAAGAAACGGATGCTGGTGTCCATTTCCTTTGATGAATAAAGACTGGAAGAGATTCTTTTTTGTTTTTAATAGGGAAAGGATAAAATAAAGAGGCCTGTTCTGGCAATGCTCAGAGCTACCAGGCAGGCAGCAAGTATACCGATGTAGGGATCAGTGAAAAAAATCAAACTGGAGATATAAATACAAGACACACCTAAACACCTAATGTGTTTCTTCTAATTAGAAGAAACTTTAGGGTAATTTCTTAGTGACCTGAAGATAGGGAAGATTTCTTTAGAAAGTTATTAAAAAGCACAAATCTTGAGGCACCTGGGTGGCTCAGTTGGTTAAGGATCCAACTTCGCTCAGGTCATGATCTCACGGTTTGGGAGTCTGAGTCCTGCATCAGGCTCTCTGCCAGCAGCACAGATTCTGCTTCAGATCCTCTGTCCCCTTTCTCTCTGCCCCTCCCCTGCTCACACTTTCTTTCTCTCAAAAACAAATATTTTTAAGAAGCACAAATCTTTATACTTAGAAACGCTGAAGGAAATGACTATATCAAAATGAAGGACTTCTGTTGAATAAAAGGCATTATGCACAAAGTTAACAGATGAGGGAGGGTCAGGAGAAGACATTGGCAACATTTGTAACTGACCTAGGATTAGTATCTAGAACATACAAGAAACTTCACTGGAAAAATGAGAAAAGGACATAACCAAGTCATTCATTAAAAGGGATATCCAAAGACTAACATATACAGAGACCTTGTCCTCACTAGTAATCATAGAAATATAAATTAAAACAAGATAATACATTACAACCACAAAATCGACAAAAGTTCAAAAGACAGATATATACCAAGTGCTGTCCTTTGTAGTGGGAATTTATGCTTTTTATTTTATTTTTATTTTTATTTCTGAGAGACAGAGAGAGCCAGTGAAAGCAGGGGAGGGCCAGAGAGAGAGAGAGAGATACAGAATCTGAAGCAGGCTCCAGGCTCTGAGCTAGCTGTCAGCACAAAGCCTAACGCAGGGCTCGAACCCATGAACCGTGAGATCATGACCTGAGCCGAAGCGGGACGCTTAACCGACTGAGCCACCCAGGCTCCCCTGTACTGGGAATTTAAAGGGAGCAATCATGCAGTACTCAGTGAAATTGAATATTCTCTGTGACCTAACAATTATACTTGTCAGTATTTAGCTAGAGAAACTCTTGTGCAAGTCCTTAAACAGACTTATATAAGGACTTTCATCAGAGCATTGTTTGTGGTGCAGAGAGCAGGAGAACCAACTAAGTGTCCATTGCTAGCAGAACAAATAAATAAAAGGTGGTGAATGCTAGTGATAAAACACAATGAAACAGCTAAATGCAACATGTAAACACAACTGCATGGATAGAATTTTAAAAACAGAGTTAAACAAAAAAGGATCAGAATGAAAATTATGACATAATACTATCTATCCAAATTTATAAAACAAAATACCTTACAGGGATACAAATGCATCCAAGGAAAAATATTAAACACAGGAGAAAAGATGCCAAGGGGGATGGAAATGGGAGAAGAGACAGAGAATGACAATAATGGGAAATAATAAGGGGCGCCTGGGTGGCTCAGTCGGTTAAGCCTCCGGCTTCGGCTCAGGTCAGATCTCACGTTCGTGGGTTCGAGCCCTGCGTCAGGCCCTGTGCTGACAGCTAGCTCAGAGCCTGGAGCCTGCTTCCGGTTCTGTGTCTCCTTCTCTCTCTGCCCCTCCCCCTCTCATGCTCTGTCTCTCTCTGTATCAAAAATAAATAAAATATTTAAAAATTAAAAAAATTTTTTTTAAATGGGAAATAATAAAACAAGGAGCAGTCCTGTAATATCAATATCATGTTCTATGAACTGAGTCATATGACAAACTCTGCACTTGAGAACTTAAAGAAAAAATAAACTCGCAGGGCAACAGAATATTCCTTCTGTTCCAACTATCTTTCCCAAACTGTCCCAACTGTCATTTTGTCAGTTGACTCATTAGGTAAGGAAGGGAGCCAGAAGGGAGAAAGGAGGGCACAAGTCCTACTGTAAATGTGGCCACATTCGAACGTGCACCCACCTTTCCCACGGCATTGATCACACTGCTCAGAGCTTATGTATACACAATTATCTTCACACCCTGAGAGCTAGAGCCTTAGGGGCAGAACTCAGTACAGTGGATACGACAAAGAACATATTCAATAAATGCTGACTGGGTGACCGGTTTTGTTGCTTGGTAGATTGGATGAAAAATAAAATTAGAACCCAACTTTTCAATTCAGGTGCACTCAGTACAGCTATTATAATTCTTGACTCCTTTAATGTAGCCAAATGCATGTTCAATAAGTTATCCCTGGAGACGGCTTGGTCATCTAGATGCTAGATGTCCCTAGGTTGCTAGAATTATTTCTTCTAGCATTAAAACACATGTCCATTTGGATGACAGATACATGAACAAACATATCACAAAATTCAAGCCAACTCTATGGCTGGAAGGAAACATCAAAGATGCTACAGCAAAAATCAAAAGTCTGAATGATAAAAGTTAATTTTAAGTGGGGGAAAAATAGAAAGTAGTACAAGTCAGATAATTCCTACCACCTGACAGCGCTAGGTAGCATTAAACCACTGAAATTACTATTTGACACTGTGTGTACAACATGTGAAAACCCTCTGTGCTAACTACCAACTCATTTTTTTAATTAAAACTTTTTTTTATTTGAGAGAAAGAGAAAGAGAGTACATGTGCAAGCAGGGAAGAGGGGCAGAGGGAGAGAGAATCCCAAGCAGTTTCCATGCCCAGTGAGGAGCCTAAACAGGGCTTGATTCCTGGGATCATGGCCTGAGCCAAAACCGAAAGTTGGATGCTCAACTGACTGAACCAACCAGTATAAAAATTTAATCCATTTTAATTAATTAAAAATTAATATATATATTTTAATATTTCTTTACTTTTGAGAGAGAGAGACAGAGACAGAGACAGAGCATGAGCAGCGGAGGCGCAGAGAGAGGAGACACAGAATCCGAAGCAGTCTCCAGGCTCTGAGCTGTTGACACAGAGCCTGATGCAGGGCTTGAACTCACAAACCATGAGATCATGACCTGAGCTGAAGTCGGAAGCTTAACCAAGTGAGCCATCTAGGCACCCCAAAAATTAATACATTTTTTAAAAGTTTTTATTTGAGAAAGACAGAGACAGTGTAAGGGAGAGGCAGAGGGAGGGGGATGGGGAGGGGGAGAGAGAGAGAGAGAGAGAGAGAGAGAGAGAGAGAGAGAGAGAGAGAGAATCCCAAGCAGACTCTGCACTTTCAGCGCACAGCCCAATGCAGGGCTTGAACCCACAAAACTGTGAAATCGTGACCTGAGCTGAAACCGAGAGTCGGAGGCTCAACCAGGTGCCTCCAAAATTAATCAAATTGTAAATCAAGTTAATTACAGTATAACTTACATACAATAAAATGTACCCATTTTAAATGAACAGTTTAATAAGTTTAAATGTAACCACCACCATGGTCAAAATACAGACTATTTCTATTACCCCAAAAGTTCTTTCATGTCCCTCTCTAGTTAGCCCACTCCTCTGCCCCTGGCTCCAGGAGAACACTGATTACCTTATGTCTAGATAGCCATTTTTATATACTTAACACAAAACAGGCTTAATTTTATACTGGGGAAACTTCAAACACACAGGAGAAGGGTATAATGAACGTGATGTATCTAACACTCAGCTTCAACGATTTTTAATGCATGACCAATCCTGTATCATCCATACTCCTGCCCACGTCCCTGCCTGCATTGTTTCTAAGCAAATTCTGGACACCATTTCTCTTCATATGTAAGTTTTTAAAAATTTATCTTGAGAGAGAGAGAGAGAGAGAGAGAGAGAGAGAGACAGAGCATATGCACACAAGCAGGGGAGTGACAGAGGGAGAGGGAAAGAGAGAATCCCAAGCAGACTCCATGCTCAGCACAGAGCCCCATGCCTGCGCGATCCCATATTCCACAACCGTGAGATCATGACCTGAGCTGAAATCAAGAGTCGGATGCTTAACCAGTGAGCCACCCAGGCGCCCATGTGTAAATATGTAATACACAGTGCTAAATGATATTCTCTTAAAACATATCCATAATACCAGTTTCACATTTAAAATAACTGACAATAAGTTTCTCAATACTATCAAAAACTCAGTCAGTATTCACACATTTCTCAGATTAGCTCACATTTTCCCCTTCATTTTGTTTTCTGAATCAGAGCCTTATGTTACTATTGGCTTACTTATCTCTTAAGTCTGTTTTCATCTAGAAGTACCTCTTCTATCCTTTCCCCCTTATAATTTATTTGTTGAAAAAACTAGTCTGTTTGTCCTATAAACTCCTTATAGTTTGGAATATGCTGACCATATCGCTAAAAAACATTTACCATGTTTTCTGTCCCTTGCAGTCCCTACAAATGTGTAGTTAAGATCTAGAGGTTTTTAACAAGTTCAAGTTGGCAAGGCTACTTTACTATCAGGAGATATATAATGTCTAATATTCTCTTTTTGTCTCGCTTCTGGAAAAACATAGTCTTTTCCTCATCTAAGTGAAAATAAAAGCAATTACTATAGTGTATAAGACTCCTTTAATCAAGAAAAATATAAGACATCAATCCCCATTAAACAGACTGCTTCTGGACTAGAGTCATTTCTACAAAGAAGAGCTCTCACTGAGTCACTGTCTGAAATTTTAGATAGTTCTAACCCCTGTATCCACATGTGACTTATTTGAAGTTATATTTAACATAAACTGCCATGTTCAAATCCTGTGTATGTCATGGCCCCTCCCGTTACATTTTTAGCTCCTGAGAGAAGACCCACGGTCTTACACCTCTGCTCAGTGCCTAACGCAGACAGCCCCGGGCGCAGAGGAGAATGGTGACCGTGCAGCTCTCCGCTGAGGGAGGGCCCTTCTCTATCCTTGATGCGGTCCCGCTTCTGCTATTAATTCTTCACAACTTTCCTCCAGAGTCTGCACCATCCACATTTTACCAACCAAAAACCAGAGGCATAGAGAAAACCGAACAGAGAATCAATGGAAGCTTAAACAACTCAAAATCACTGGTCGTTCAGAAAAACCTGCTGAGTTAAGTAGTGTTTCTACTTTAAGGACTCCTCCTTCCCTTCAGGGAAATACGTGAGTCTAGACAATATGAGTCTTTGAGAGAAAGAGCTGTGGATGTTGCGTAGACAGAGAACCAGAGGGCCCGGTAAGGTGACCTGCCTGCTCTCTGGCAGGACAAGCCACTGCTTGACAAGAACTAAGTTATCACAAATATAAGAATCCGTTTAATTAAAGAGACAGGCCACGAGGGGCGTCTGGCTGGCTCCATTGGTGGAACATGTGATTCCTGATCTCCAAGTTGTGAGTTTGAGTCCCATATTGCATGTAGAGATTACTTAAAAATAAAATCCTAGTTGGGGTGCCTGGGTGGCTCAGTCGGTTAAGCCTCCGACTTCGGCTCAGGTCAGATCTCACGTTTGTGGGTTCGAGCCCCGCGTCAGGCTCTTGTGCTGACAGCTAGCTCAGAGCCTGGAGCCTGCTTCCAGTTCTGTGTTTCCTTCTCTGTCTGCCCCTCCCCCTCTCATGTTCTGTCTCTCTTTGTATCAAAATAAATAAAACAGTAAAAAAAAAGTTTAAAAAAAATTAAAAAAAAAATCCGAGGGAAAAAAGGGGGGAGAGATAAGTCATGAAATTTGGGATGGGGAAGAAGTTTACATTCTAACTTCACCAACGTCCAGTGTAGACACATGTTATTACGGCACTTGTGCGGTGTCATTAGCAGAACTACTGGGCTTCTCTTTCCCACTTTGATAAAACCCTCTGCACCTGCAGCAAAGTGTTGCACTAATAGCTACAGGGCCCTCCGCTGCCAGCCACCTCCCACTCAGCTCTGTGCTTGGCCGGTTCTCTCCTGCCTCCAGAAATAAAAGTCAGAACATCACACTTGCGATGCCGTAAGCACTACCTGGCTGCGCAAAATGCAGAAGCGCAGGCCTGCGCTCACCACCGGCCCGGCCGGCAACACGGAGCAGTGCTCGCCCTCTTCCCTGCCCCCACCCCCGGACAAGCACAGATTAAATTAAGAATTCTCAAAATTCCCAATGGTGTCAAAGGCATTTAAAGTTGCCAGGTCAAAGATTCATTTTTTTCAGCAGACAACCACAAAGGATTTCAGTGTTACATACAGTGGAAATGACTGTAAGAAATTCTAAATATGGACAGATCAGTAATTTAGTCTTTCTTTTTCTAATGGCTAATACTTTCTCTTCAGTTCAATATCTGATTCTAAGTCAGGCTCCAATTAAGGAAAGTAAGACCCAGTTTTCTGGTTCCACTGGGATTTACTCATTCGGGGATTATCTGTCTGTCAGTCGTGAAATCTGTTTCCAGTCAAAACTCTGCTGGAAACTGTCATGACTAACAACTGTGCTTCAGAACAAGGAAACACCCTGATTACTAGGAGTCAAGGGCAAAGTTAAACCCACAACAAGGAACTCTCACTCCTGGTCTGGTGCTTTCTCCAGCAGGCCACTGCCATGGTCTTGAACCAACTGTGTGAAGTCTGAAAATCAACCTACCTAGGTTCTGATTTCCACTTCAGAAAAGTGAGACCAGTTGCTATCCCTAAGATTCTACTATTCTTTTGACAAATGTGTGCAAATCATACACTAAGGACAGTAGTGCATACAAAAAAATCAGAAGTAGACTTTGAAGAGCTGCCAGCAGGAGACATGTACAAAAAAATCTAATACAAAGATGAGAAAGTCCATGGCAGGGGCCCCTGGGCGGCTCAGTCAGTTGAGCTTGAGTGTCCAACTCTTGATTTCAGCTCGAGTCATGATCTTGTGAATGAGTTTGAGCCTGCGTCAGGCTCCACACTGACAGCACAGAGCCTGCTTGGGATTCTCTCTCTCCCTCTCCGCTCCTCCTCCACTTGTGTGCGTTCTCTCTCTAAATAAATAAATATTAAAAAAAAAAAAAGTCCATGACAGAATGGTGGTATATAACAAGGACTTAAAATAACGCAAGATATAGTGTTCGGTGAACAAAGCATATTACAGAAGAGAATGTATAATACAAAATTATTTCTGTGAGGGAAAATATGTATGTACATATGTGGTTATATCTGTATCCTTTATAAAGCATGGAGGGGATTACTATAGCTAACTATCAACAATGGTTATCCCAGGGAAGGGCTCCCAAGAAATCTCCAATTTCTACTTTATTTATTTTCCAATTTCTACTTTAAAACTTACTACTTATTTAATCTTTTTTCCTAGTATGTTTTACTTTTGCAATCAGTAAAAAAAAAAAATTTTTTTTAAGGAAGAAAACAGGGGCACGTGGCTGGCTCCATTGGTAGAGCATATGATTCTTGATCTCAGGTCATGATTTCAAGCACCATGTTGGGCATGGAGCCTACTAAAAAGAAAAAAACAAAAAAAAGAAAAAAACCAAAAGAAGAAATTCATAGCTGGCAATTTACCAGGGCAGTAACATCAATAATTGTATATTATACTCTCTCTCCTCTGTCAGATGGAAAGCTAATTGTCTTTTATTATCTACTTATATGTGGCAGAGTAGATCTGAAACCACTATTGATAGAAATCAGAAAATAGAGGGGCGCTTGGGTGGCTCAGCCGGTTAAGCACCTCTCGATTTCAGCTCAGGTCACGATCCCACCGTTTGTGAAACAGAGTCCCGCAGTGGGCTCTGCGCTGGCAGCGTGGAGCCTGCTTGGGATTCGCTCTCTCTCCCGCTCTCTCTGCTCTTCCCCCACTTGAGCTCTTTCTCTCTCAAAATAAATGAACATTAAAAAAAAGAGAAAGAAATCTAAAAATAGAGCATGAGAAACAGAACCCTACTGGTAACTATGAACACTAACATATAGTGGCAAATATCTGAGACAGAAGTACTAAAGCTGATAAGGTATTTCAAGCAAAAGTGAATAGTTTTCTCCTTAAATTGCTTAGATACTTAAACTATCCCAGTTTTCCATTTTGTTTTACTTACATAGCACAATTAGATTTTAGTTAGAATAAGACCACAGACAAATATACACTGGTAACTCTACTCATATGAGTAACTAACACAGTCTCATTCACTTTGAATTACTTAATGTGACTTAGCCCTTTGACCCTGAAAAATCCACACTGAATGTAAAACACCCTCAAGATCAATGATGTAATTATTCCTAAGATTGCTTTCAGTTATTTGGTTCATATTTTCTTTAATATGGGATGAAATTCCATTGAGCATTGAGCTAATGTCTCAAAATATTTCAAATACTGGAATTTCATTATATCAAATGATGCCAAAAACAGAAATTTAATTGCAACAAGATTTGGTCTATGTATTAATGAAATGATGCTGCATTTTTTAAAAGATTTTATTGTACACTGAAGTTCATAGCAGCAGTACTCACAGTAGCCAAAAGGTGGAAACAACCCAAATGTCCATCGAGAAAGAGAGAGACATGGAAAGGAACAGTCCCTCCTTCTCCCCCTAGATATTCTGGTGTCTATCTGTGTCACCTGAAATCGCAGCAGACTACCCGAGGCCATGGGGAGCCACCCACAGGTGAATGCACCGAGGACGGCAGGGCAGGAGGATGGAGCGAACAGCAATGTCATTGCCGAGCTGCTAAATTAGCCAGTGCTGGAGTCACCCTATCTCCAGACTCCTTGTTATCTGAAATAGTGTCTGTGTGTTTAAGTCATTGAGTTGGTGTTTCTGTTTCTTGAAGGAGTGATAACATTTACTGACCTAAAAAGTTTTGCCTCTGTGAGACTCACATAACAATGAAAGGCAGTATGATCTCTAAAAACAAGCAAATGAACAAACAAAAAACCTTGTTCTTCTCATTAAATAAGAGAAAGGCAGGGGGCACCCGGGTAGTTCAGTCAGTTGAGCATCCAACTCTTGAGTTCAGCTAAGGTCATGATTTCACAAACCCACTGAGATCAAGCCCCACAGTGGGCTCCGCACTGTCAACACAGAGCCTGCTTGGGGATTCTCTCTCTTTCTCAAAAATAAGTATTTCTTTTTTTTAATGAGAAAGGCTTTAGAAAGTAAAGAACAAGGTTACTAGGAAAAGTACAATAAAGTGGACGCACACATTTAACAATTTGATAAGAAAAGAAGGGCTCAGAAACTAGCCTGAATATGGATGCTTCGTTTCAGAAATACGAATTGGAAGATAATGACTGAAAATAGTCTTTATGTTTACAACAACCCTATGAGGTAGTGATATTATTCTCATTTTACAAATGAGGAAACTGAAGCACAGAGAATCTAAGTAAACTGCCCAAAGTCCCCTCATCCAGGCAGTCTGTCCTCCAGGAACTCTTCCCTCTAGCTAACTCCTACATATCTGTCAGGTTTCAACTTAAATAAACATCACTTCCTTAGGAAAAAGGCTTCTTTGATGTGTCCAGACAAGGCCCACAGCCCCTGCTACACGCTCCACTGCATTCTGTGCTCTCCTGCGGCACAGCGTACACTCAGGATTATGTAAATATTTGTCTTCCCCAGCAGGGTGTACATACCCTGTGAGAACAGTTCTGTCTTGTCCACCGCCGTAGGGTATTTCCAAAGCTGTGTAGAATGCCTTGCCCTTAAGGGGCTCACAGTCTGATAAAGCGATAGCAAGTAAATAGTTCCTTACAATGTAATGTGGGAGGCAGAAGGGTATGCCTAAGACTCCATGGGAACACAAGCCTGGGAGTGAAGGAAGCTTCATGGAGAAGATGTCCCTTGAACTGAGCTCTGAAGGGTAGTAAAGGGAGAAAAAGCAGAAAAAGGAGAAAGGTGTTCTAAGCAGAGCGTAAGAACATGGAGAGAAAAGAGGCTCTGAAACTTCAGGGAAACTACCACTAACTCACTATGGCTGGAGTTTGATGCCAGGTAGCAAAAAATGAAACCTGAGAGATACGGAAGTTTCAGTTCTATATTTTAGATAGCAAAATGTTGCACAGACCTCTAAAATAATCTAATGACAATAGATACCGATGTCCTCACAGTGTATCAGGCACCATGCTAAGCACTTCACATGTATGATTTCATCTCATCTTCACAATCACCCTGAGTGTTACTATTCTCATAAGGAAATCGGACCACACACAGCTAGTAAGTAAATGGCAGCCAGGCCTTGAACCACAGCCATAATAGATGACTCCAAAGCCTGTGCTCTTAACTACAGTCTAATACTTGTATAGCTTACTCTACATTGATATGATCTTACATAGTTACATGTGATTCAAATAATTATATATTTTTTTAATCTTTATTTTTGAAAGAGAGGGACAGAGCACAAGCAAGCAAGGAACAGAGAGACAGAATCTGATGCAGCTCTGGTCTCTGAGCTGACAGCACAGAGCCTGATGCAGGGCTCAAACTCACTAATTGTGAGATCATTACCTGAGCTGAAGTCGGACGCTTAACTGACTGAGCCACCCAGGCGCTCCTAATTCAAATTATTATCTTGATTCTACTAGGAAAGTTGTCTATTTAGTAGAACCCTATCTCTTTTTTTCATTAAGCTTATATAAATCATAAGCATAAGTACTTCATACACTGGTTTTATTTAAAATATAGTACATAATTAGTATTCAATAGACTTTTACAGATGAAGATCAAAGGAAAGTTCTTCAAAGATACAAAATGCAGTGTCCTGACTGATAATCCAGGAATATCGTGTTGTTTTTTAAGTAATCTCTATGCCTAACATGGGCTTAAACTCATGGCTCCAAGATCAAGAGCTGCATGTTCTCCCAACTGAGCCAGCCAGGCGCCCCTTGAATGATATGGTCCCCAGAACGATGTTACCGCCACACCACCAAAAATTACATTAAGCAAACAGTAGAACTTCTCAGTCTGTCTTCTGTCTCATCAAAACTAACCTTTCTAAAGGGGAATTAAAATTATTCATTAAACAACTCAATCAATTATTGAGAACAAGTGGAAAGGGGAAAAGCAGTTAATACGGAGAAAAGATGGCCTGAGCACAGTCTCTTTCCTACCACCGTCTGTCTTACGCATGGGAAAATGACAATGTGCCTGAATGTGCTAAGATATACACTCTTTGTGCCAATCCAAGTTCAAAGAGAGCTAGAAAATGTACCACTCGGGGAAAGTCTTGGTTCCAAAAAACTCAGTATTTTGGGAAACCAGTTACCAACAAAAATGCAAATGTATTAAGTCACAGTTGATGGGCTTTTAATAAATTATTAAAACAAACTACTGGCAGATCTTTGTTTCTTAAAATGTCTTATAATATATAATAGGAGTCCACAGACTGATAATAATCATTAAACACTTATTAGTGCCGGGAGTTTTAAGAACATGATCTCATTTCATTCTTATAAGGTGATTCGTTCTGTGTTTTTTAATGTTTGTTTATTTTTGAGAAAGAGCTCGTGATCAGGAGAGGGGCAGAGAGAGAGAGGGAGACACAGAATCTAAAGCAGGCTCCAGCCTCTGAGCTGTCAGCACAGAGCCCAACATGGGGCAAGAACTCACAAACCACAAGATCATGACCTGAGCCAAAGTTGGACACTTAACCTACCACTTTCAGATGAGTGAACTAAGGCACAAGGTAAGTTGCTCAAGGACATATCAGTAGTAAGTGACAGAGCCAGGATTCACACAAATCTGTCTGACACCACAGTGTAGGCACTTCGCGCAATGCAGCAATGTCTTTAATAAGCTGAGAGATGCCTAGTGACTAGTTTACCCACCAATCACCCCTGTCATTTGGAGACCTGTAGGCAGGTTAAAGGACTTACCTAATGTCCCCTGCTTAGTTTACAACACAACTGAAAGTGAACCTCATATTTCCTACTCCTCAGACAAGCACATTCTGTATTCATTTTGACTCATACCAAATCTTTTTGAAAAACATTAAAAATTCCCCCATAACTAAATTCAAAATAGACAAAACAAGAGTGATGTAAGTGCCTGTTACTGTGCACTGAGGTGTGTATGCTCTACGTCTTAGTGGGGGCTAGCAAAAGCCTCAAACATTTCCCATACACCACTTGCAACTAGCAGCTAACAAAAGAGAACAGGATTGTATGCATTCCTTTGAGTACCGTCACATTTTTAGCCTCTTGCTTTTCCATACTGACATTTACTGCATTGACAGCATTAAAGCAGGAGTAGGCAAAACCTATAAAGGGCCTAAATATTTGAGGCCTTGTGGATCGTGCCATTTCTGTTGCAAATACTCTGTAGTTTTAAGGAGAAAAAAAGTAGCCACGGACGATACACAGATGAACACAGCTGCATTCCAATAAAGTTTAATTTATGGATATGTAAATTTGAATTGCATATAATTTTCACATCACAAAATATTATCATTCTCATGACTTTTGACCTCCTTAGAAAGATATGGCTTGTGGGCAACAGAAAAAGGTAGCAGGCCGGAGGACACCCCACACTGCATTAAACGAGGTAAGTTACTTCCCTTTAGAAGGGATCAAAGGAAAAGCATCCAGCAACACAGCAAGGCTGTGGTCTTTTTCTCCTCTCGGTTCTGGTGCCAACGATGCAGGAAGCCCTCTGGACCACCCCCATTCCCACTGGGGGAGGTGTCCCACTTTTGTGTGCTCTCTAAAACTTGGGCCTCTCTCTATGCTAGCACTTATCACAACATACTATGATTGATTATTCAATCATCTGTATCTCCCCAAGCATGAGGGCAAGCAATGTTTTCATTTGTTTTTTAATTTGTATTCTGACATGGATGCTCAAAAAAGGGGGGGGGGGAGATAAAAGAGGAACAAACTCAGAAATTTTTTTTTAATTTTATGTTTACTTACTTTTGAAAGAAAGAGAGAGCACGCAAGCATGCGCAATCAGGGGAAGGCCCAGGAGAGGGACAGAGGATCCAAAGTAGATTCCAGTCTGACAGCAGCAGACAGCTGGATGTGGTGCTTGAACCCATGAATCGTGAGATCATGACCTGAGCTGAAGTCAGATGTTTAACTATATACCTTTGTACAAACCTCTGTCTCACAGAGAACTGACGGCACACACCTGAGGTGCCAAATCACACTTTTTACACATGTTGTTTATGTCCCATAAATATGCACAAACCCCTCAATCTGTTCTGTACTGTCATACCTGCCCGAAGGCCAGGCCTCTGGTTAACTTGTTTGGACTAGTCTAGATAAGAAAGATCTAGGCATAATTTAAAATGACCCCAGGATCAGGGCACCTGGGTGGCTCAGTCAGTTGAGCACTGACTTGGGCTCAGATCATGATCTTGAGGTTCATGAGTTCAAGACCCGCATCTGTCAACACAGAGCCTGGAGCCTGCTTCAGATTCTGTCTGTCTGTCTGTCTGTCTGTCTGTCTCTCTCTCTCGCTCTGCCCCTCCTCTGCTCACATTCTGTCCTTCCTTTCTCTCCCCAAAATTAATAAATTTAGGGGCGCCTGGGTGGCTCAGTCGGTTGAGCGTCTGGCTTCAGCTCAGGTCATGATCTCACGATTCGTGGGTTCGAGCCCCACATCGGGTCTGTGCTGACAGCTAGATCAGAGCCTGGAGCCTGCTTTGGATTCTGTGTCTCCCTCTCTCTCTGATCCCTGCCCCCCACTCATGCTCACTCGCTCTCTCTCTCTCTCCCTATCAAAAATAAATAAAACGTTAGAGGAAAAAAAAAGAATGAATATTTTTTTTAAATGAACCCAGGGTCTCCAGAAAAACTTCAGGGCATTCGGGATTCTACAGAGCACAAATGGAAAAATCCTTGCCCTACAAACTAGCCTCAAAAAATGTATGATGGCTTCAAATCGTTTAAAGAAAACATGAAAAGCCACATTACCCAATATAGTATGAAGATCAGGGTGTGTGTGGGTGGCTCAGTTGGTTAAGCATCCAACTCTTGATTTCGGCTCAGGTCATGATTTCACGGTTTGTAAGTGTGAGATGGAGCCCTGCGTCCGGCTCCACGCTGACATGGTACTTGGGATATTCTTGCTCTCTCTCCCTCCCTCACTTGTGTGCAGGTGTGTGGGCCCTGTCTCAAAATAAACATTTTTGGGGTGCCTGGGTGGCTCAGTTGGTTGAGCCTCCGACTTTGGCTCAGGCCAGATCTCACGATCGTGGGTTCGAGCCCCGCGTCGGGCTCTGTGCTGACAGCTAGCTCAGAGCCTGGAGCCTGCTTCTGGTTCTGTGTCTCCTTCTCTCTCTGCCCCTTCCCCCTCATGCTCTGTCTCTCTCTGTGTCAAAAATAAAAAATAAAACATTTAAAAAATTTTTAAAAAATCAAAATAAACATTTTTTTAATTAAAAAAAAAAAAAGAAAATCAACATGGAAAAGTCTACCTTGTCACTATCACAAGAATAAACATCTTTTAGTCACACAAAGTCAGATGGCTGACCCTCTACCGCAGGGTCCTTAACCTTTCCTTTGCCAAGAGTCCCTTCAGAAGAACGGAGAAGCCTGCAGACCCCTTCTCAGAACAATGCTTGTGAACATATAAAATAATATGCATAGTTTTAAAAATGAAACCAGTTACAATAATAACTAACTGACACTACCTCCCCTTTCACATCCTGACTTCTTTCCCTGCTTTATTTTTCTGCTTAGCACTTGTCACTAACAAACTATACTATTTTGTGTTTTGTTATTTAGTAGCTATCTCCACAGTTAGAACCTAATTATATGAGGGCAGGGAAGTTTACTATTTTGTTCTATTCCCCAAAACCTACGAAATGCTTGAAATATAATATGTATAATATATATTTGCTGAATTATTAAAATTCCTGTCTCCTGAGATCTATACCCTAAGACAAATCAAAGCCAGTTCTACTAGGAATCTGTCATCCTTAAGAAAGATAATATTTAATTCTTCATATTTACAAACACCTTCTTGGTAGACATTGGAACCCTCTTATCAGCACAATCCCATTCATCCACAATAAACTTAATATCTAATGATGAAAGGAAAAGAAATGATGTAAGGCAGATAAGGGAAATGCTTTGTCAGGAAACAAAATCCATGGGCCAGGTCTGCTTTTTAACTCACTTTACCCAGTGCCTTCTGAAGCTTTTGCTGCAGAACCACAGAATATTAAAGTATAGAATCATGGGGCAGCTGGGTGGCTCAGTAGGTTAAGCATCCAGCTTCAGCTCAGGTCACCCCCGTGTTGGGCTCTGTGCTGACAGCTAGCTCAGACCCTGGAGCCTGCTTCAGATTCTGTGTCTCCCTCTCTCTCTGACCCTCCCCTGCTCACTGTCTCTCAAAACATAAATAAAAAGACATTTAAAAAAATTTTTTTAAAGTATAGAATCATTCCCACTAAAGATACCTAGTTATACATTACCAATAAGAGACACTTCCATGGGATCTGGCTTTCATGGGATCCCAGACTCATTCATAACAAATAGCTAAACACTCCTTTGCAACAAAGTTCTAGAGTTTTCAACTTCTTCCAAAGACATTCTTAGAGAAAATGGTTTTCTTTTAAATTTAATTTTTTAATGTCTATTTTTTAATGTTTTTTAATGTTTTTTCAATTTTTGAGACAGTGAGACACAGAATCCAAAACAGGCTCCAGGCTCTGAGCTGTCAGCACAGAACCCGACACAGGGCTCGAACCCACAAATCACGAGATCATGACCTGAGCCAAAGCTGGACGCTCAACCGACTGAGCCACCCAGGCACTCCTAATGTTTATTTTTTAAGAGAGAGAGAGAGAGAGAGCAAGAGAGAGTGAGCGAGCGTAGAAGTGGGGAGGGGCAGAGAAAGAGGGAGAGAGACAGATAAACAGACCCAGAAACCCAAGCAGCTCCAGGCTCCGAGCGTCAGCACAGAGCCCAAGTGGGGCTTGAACTCATGAACTGCAAAATCATGACCTAAGCCAATTTCAGACACCCTACTAACTAAGCCACGCAGGTGCCCCGAATATTTATTTATTTTTGAGAGAGAGAGAGAGAGAGTGTGAGCAGGAGAGGGGCAGGGAGAGAAGGAGACACAGAATCTAAAGCAGGGTCCAGGCTCTGAGCTGTCAGCCAGCACAAAGCCCGATGCAGGGCTCAAACTCATGAACAAGGAGATCATGACCTGAACTGAATGAAGTCAGATACTCAACTGACTGAACCACGCAGGGTCCCGCCCCTCTTTTAAAGTTCAACCTCATCACAATAAAGTAAAAAGAATGAAAACTCTCAGACGAGATGGGCTACCTATACTGTTTGTTTCGTAGAATCCTAAGAGGAAGGAAGCTCAAAGCCAAGACAACTAAATCCAGAGAATTGTAATGATTTCTACCAACTGCAGTACCTTTACTCCACAGTGTGATAACAAATTGGAATGACAAACAAGAAACCAAAAAAACAAAGAAGGGGAGGAAAGATGAGGTTAACAATGAGGTCAGTTAATATGAAAGAAAACTGTCCTCCGACTGTTCTGTTTCATAACTAAGTAAGTAGTCAAAACCTGACAGGAAGGCGGTTTGGGCTAACCTCCTTGGGCGGTTAAAACAAATGTCAGCCTGCTCTCCGCCCCAACTATTTGCCCAAAAGTAGAGCTGAGGAAACATGCTTATATCATGGGGGGTTTTGAGATACTTAAACACATCTGCTTAAAATGCTACCTTCTAATTCTGCTTAAATATCAGAATTTTTCATATTTGTGCATCTGCCTATATCCAGGAAAAGAAAATGTGTGTTTGCTAATAAACCAGCAACAGCTGGTCATCAATGGAGACAGACCGAAAGTTCCACAGCAATGATGTGCATTAACAGGATATCAAATTAAAACACACACACACACAAACACACACACACACACACACACACACACACGGAGAGAGAAAACATTTTTCACATATGCTTGACTCCAGCTCAACAGGAAAATACTAACCTCGAGAAACCATTAAAACCAACAGGTGATTTCTTATATCAATCTAGTGCTAATCCTTAGCAAGATATACTTCTTCTGAACTAAGTAGGCAATTAAAACCGTAAGGTGATTTGTGAGCACTTACAGTGCTGTTGCTTTATAATTACACCTGCAGAGAAAGCCCTGAAGACATAGGCTCAGTAAGATCTACAGTCACAGAGAATTTACATTTAACCTATTCTTCCAAAGCAAAGGTTTCAAATAATGTTCTTCCAACATTAAAACATCAGTGAAGTACACCATACCGCAATAAATTAAAAAAAAAAAAAAGGTAGTATAGCTGGTGGGAGTGCAAACTGGTGCCGCCCCTTGGGAAAACAGTATGGAGGTTCCTCAAAAAATTAAAAATAGAACTATTCTATGACCCAGCAATTGCACTACTAGGTATTTATCCAAAGGATACAGGAATGCTGTTTGGAAGGGGCACACACACCCCAATGTTCATAGCAGCGGTGCTATCGACAATAGTCAAAGTATGGAAAGAGCCCAAATGTCCATCAACTAATGAATGGATAAAGAAGATGTCATATATATATACATATGTATGTGTGTGTATACACGTGTGTACATATACGTGTATATATACACATGTGCAAATATACCTACATATATATACATACATATACATACAGATATACACACACAATGGAATATTACAGTGATCAGAAAGAACGAAATCTTGCCATTTACAACCACATGGATGGAATGAGTGGAATTTAAGACATAAAACACATGAACATAAGGGAGGCAAAAACAATATAAAAACAGGGAGGGGGCCAAACCATAAGACACTCTTAAATATAGAGAACAAACTGAGGGTTGCTGGAGGGGTGGGGGGGGATGGGTGAGGTGGACAAGGGGACAAGGGCATTAAGGGGAACACTGGACAGGCTGAGCACTAGATAGTAGATATAGGGGATGTGCTATATGCTAACTAACTTGCTAAATAATAAATGAAAACAATGAAAAAAAAAGTATAGAGGCACCTGGGTGGCTCAGTTGGTTGAGAGCCCAACTCTTGGTTTCGGCTCAGGTCCTGATCTCATGGTTCGTGAGTTCCAGCCCCGCATCAGGTTCCACACTGACAGTGCAGAGCCTGCTCGTGCTCTCTCCTCTCTCTCAAAATGAATAAACAAACTTAAAAAAAAAGTAGTATAATTATACAAATGAACAAAAAATGAAAATCCTAAAACCACAGATTTATTTACATTAATCTAAAATAAACTAAATATTTAGGGGATTAATTAAATAAACTGCATTTGGTCCGTTCTGTGGAATACTACACAGCCACTGAAAAGAATGAGAGAGGGGCACCTGGCTGGCTCAATCACTTGGGATTCTGAGTTCCAGCCCCACGCTGGGTGTGGAGATCACTTAAAAATAAAATCATAAGAGAGAGAGAGAGAGAGAGAGCGAGCTCTAAGTTCTAAAATAGAAAAATCTCCAAGATACTCTGTTCAGGAAAAGAGTAAGCTGATCAATTCATACCGATTCTACTTCTGTAAAGTATTTATGTGAATCTGTATATATATTGTATGTGAATGCTTACGAAAAGATCTAGAAGAATACATGCCAAATTCTTAATACTGATTTTGTCTGGGAGCAGGAAGAAGTGAGAGAGCTTTGCCAGGATTTTCACATTATACTCTGTGTATGGCTTAAATATTTTATAAAGCTGTAGGCATATCTCACTTGTGTAATAAAAAGTCTTTTTTGGGGGGGGCACAAGTGAGTGAGGGACATAGAGTGAGAATCTCACAAGGGGCAGAGAGAGAGAGAGAGGAGGCTTGTGTTTTTTACCCAATGTGGGGCTTGAGCTCACCTGAAGCAGGGCTTGAATTCACTCAGTGTGGGACTCAAACTCACAAACTGTGAGATCATGACCTGAGCCGAAGTCAGATGCTTAGCGACTGAGCCACTGGGTGCCCACTTAAGAGGTCTAAATAAAGGAAGAAAGGACTACATGAACTAAAGGAAAGAAAAGCAGAAGTTGCAAATGTGCTTGATACTAAATAAAGTATAAAGTCAGAGCAAGAGTTTGATCATTAGACAGCATTCTAGCTACTATATCTCAAGGTAAATAGCTTTTAGTTCAGCCATTATACTGACAGTAACAGGATGGATCATAAAGAATAAGATTTCTGAAGTGGTAAGTCTATAGTATGATCAAAATACACAAGTCATGGTGATAGATGTTAACTAGATTTACTGTGGTAACCATTTTTGCAACATATACAAATATCAAACATTTATGCTGTATACTTGAAACTAGTATGTCAATTATACCTCATTAAAAAATATACAAGTCATATCTAAAAGAGCTGAGAGTTTAAAATGTACACTTATGTCTTCCTATAAAGCTAGATGAATTAGACATTTTCTTTTCTTGTTTTGTTGTAAAACAGCCATATTTTGGGGCGCCTGGGTGGCTCAGTCAGTTAAGCCTCCAACTTCGGCTCAGGTCAGATCTCATGTTCGTGGGTTTGAGTCCCGCGTCAGGCTCTGTGCTGACAGCTAGCTCAGAGCCTGGAGCCTGCTTCTGGTTCTGTGTCTCCTTCTCTCTCTGCCCCTCCCCCTCTCGTGCTCTGTCTCTCTCTGTATCAAGAATAATAAAAAATAAAAATTAAAAAACAGCCATATTTCCATTTAAAATACTTGTTCTCTGTTAACTGAAATTCAATTAGCCTTGATGGCAAGTTCCATCTGAAAATTACCAATAGCTCTGAAATTATAAAGATGCTCTGCCATCTAGAGACAGAGGACAAGAGACCCAATGCATGCTGGTACTGATGCAGAAGCAAGAATGCTGGTGTGTCTAGAAGGAGCCAGCAGATGGCTAGAAGGTCTTGAAATGTACAGTTGTCGACCCAAAAAGTAGAGAGGTAAGACAAAAGAAATCCAAAATGCACTTAAATGCAGAGACCAGATGTTTTTCACCTTAGTGATATAGTTTATATGCAATAAAATGGACCCATTTTAACTGTATATTTTGATGCTTTGACAAATTTACACACATGTGCAATCACCACCATATGTCAAGATAGAGAACATTTCCCAATCCCCAAAAGGTTTTCTGTGTCTCATCCCAAACTATTCCCATGCCTGGCCCCAGTTAAACATTTTTGTGACTACAGATTAGATTTGTCTTTTCTAGAATTTCATATAAATGGCTCTTCTGTGTAAGGCTTTCTTTTACTCAGCATAGTGTTTTCAAGGTTCATTCATGTTATATCATGTATCCGTACTTCATTCCTTTTTAATAAAAAGTTTTTATTTAAGTAATCTCTATACCCAAAGTGGGCCTTAAATTCACAACCCTAAGATCAAAAGTCACATGCTCTTCAGATTCTGTGTCTCCCTCTCTTTCTGCCCCCCCCCCCAGAAATAAACATTAAAAATAAAAAGTCGCATGCTCGTCCAGCTGAGCCAGTCAGGTACCCCAGTGCTTCATTCCTTTTCATGGCCAAATAATATTCTATTGTATGGAGCACAATTTGTTTATCTGTTCATTTATCAATGGACATTTGGGTTGTTTCCAGTTGGCATTATAATGACTCAGGCTGCCATGACTCGGCCAGACATCAGCAGCTCTGCTGGCTTTCAGTTTCTAACTCAGCACTGTCCATACACTCTTAGTTCATCACAGCTTCAACCTTTACACTGGCCCTACAAACCATGAGAAAGCAACCAGTCACTCAACAAATACATATTAAGGACCTGCTTTATGCCAGGAGCTATTCAGGCACTAGGGAAACAGTAATAAGACCATACAATCCCTCTTCTGTACAACTTACGATCTTTTGAGGGAGAGGTGGGGAAGAGGGTGCAAAAGAGGAGACAAACAAACATAGGTAAGATAATTTCAGATAGGATATGTAACAAATGTTAAAAGTAATATATTAACAGTGTGTCTAATTCAAGTCCAGCAGCCAGGGATGGCCTATCTGAGCTGAGATCTGAAGACACAAGAGACAGCCATGTACCATCTCAGATCACAGCACTCCAGGCACAGAGAACTCCAAGTGCAAAGGTCTAAGGACAGAACGAACTTCTCTCCAAAAAGCAGAGAAAAGGCTAGGATGACAGAAGTGTAATGAACCAGGTTAGGTGAAGGGCTAAGAGATGAAACAGGAGAGGTGGGCAAAGGTCCATGGGCCATAAAAATAAGTTTGAGTTTTACTGGACAATTTGCATTTCACAAAAGATCACACTGACTGTGTAGAGAACTGAAAAGGGAAAGAGTGGAAGCAGATCAGGTAGGTGGTGACTGCTTGGCCTAGGGGGAAAGGAAAGGAAACATGAGAGATGGGGATGGTTTTAAGACCTCCTAGAAGGAAAATCAACAGCTCTTGCTAACGCGTTAGATGTGGTTAGTGTAACAAGGAAGAATCTATGATAATTCTTATGTTGGACTTGGGCAGCTGGGTGGATGACAGTGCCATTTACTGAAACAGGGAAAAGTAGAGGAAAAGTAAGTTTGGAGTTGTAAGAAGAATCAAGAGTTCTTTGCTAGTTTGGCTAAATTTATGATGCCAATCGAACATCCATAGGTAGATGTCAAATAGGCACTTGGATATATGAATTCGTGGTTAAGAGGAAAACTCAGTGCTGGATACATAGTAGTAGGGAATAATATCAGAAACCAAGAAGCAGATTCTACAATTTTGCTTCTGAAAGTAATACACATATACCTCAGTGCACCATAATCACACCAGATAAACAGGCCTCCAAGAACAATTTCACTTGGAATCAGGTGAGGGGGGATAAGGAGGGATGACTTTTATATCTGAACATACACACAAAATGCTGAATTTAAGCAATTTTTGAATTTAAAGACTAAACATAAGGGATACTCGGGTGGCTCAGTTGGTTAAGCATCTGGCTCTTGAATTCGGCTCAGGTCACAATCTCATGGTTTGTCAGATCAGGCCCTGCACTGCCTCCACACTGATGGTGCTGAGCCTGCTTGGGATTCTCTCTCTCCCTCTCTCTCCACCCCTCCCCCATGCGTTCTCTCTTCCTCTATAAAAATAAACAAACATTAAAAAAAAAATTAAGCATAAGGTTTCAAAGAAATTTTGTGTTTGTAGCAGGCAGTCTTTGGACTGTAAAAGACCCCTAGAGATACATTTTCATCTCTCTGTCTCAGAGTACTTCAGGGAAAAAGCTGGAGAAGCATCAGAATACACAACATTTAATAACTGTATATACAGATGGCACCGCTGTGTCTGTAGCTCTGGGGATTACAGAAAGATAGAGTAGTGCAACTGTCAAGGACCTGGACTTGCGAACAGTCTTTGGAGTCAAACAGATCTAGGTTCAACTCGTACCCTTGCTACCTATTAACTGTGGAAGCAATAACTCTCACAGGGTCACTGTAGGGTTAAATGATATAATACTTGCACTGCACTTAACCATAGCCTCTGATTAAACATTAACCCGTAATGTTGTCTCTCTCCAGGGTCTCAAATGTCTAATGAAATCTACAAAGCACAAATTTCTAAAAGAACAGTAACATATAAACTACATATGAAAAGTACTAAACAGGGGCGCCTGGGTGGCTCAGTTGGTTGAATGTCTGACTTCGGCTCAGGTCATGATCTCAAGGTCCGTGGGTTCGAGCCCCGAGAAGGGCTCTGTGCTGACAGCTAGCTCACGAGCCTGGAGCCTGTCTTCGGATTCTGTGTCTCCCTCTCTCTCCGACCCTCCCTTGCTCGCTCGTGCTCTCGCTCTCTCTCTCTCTCTCTCTCTCTCAAAAAATGAATAAAACATAAAAAAAACATTTTACAAAAAGTACTAAACATGATTGGTAGGATTGGTCAAGAAGTATTTAAATTTGGGCTGAAGAAGATTATTATAGAGAAACAAGAAGGCTTTTAGCTTTTATTTACTTTTATTTTTATTTGAGGGGGAATAATTTTAAAAAACTAAAGTGAAACAAATGTGGAGAAGATGAGAACTACTATTTACTGAGAATTCTTGCTTATCAGTTCTTTTTAAAAAAAACTTCTTTAAGATATAATTCATAAGTTATGCAGTTCATTCACTTAACTTGTATAATTCAGTTGTTGTTAGTGTATTTACAGAGTTGTGGAACCATCACCACAGTCCATTTTAGAACATTTTATTCAACCCAAAAAGAAAGCCCACACCCATTAGCTAGCAGTCACTCCCCATTTTCCCTCAACTCCATAAGCCCTTGGCAACCACTAATCTGTTTTCCAACTCTACAGATTTTCCTATTCTGGTCATTTCATATAAACAGAATCATATAATATGTGACTGGCTTCTTTCATTGAGCATAATGTGTCCAGAGCTCATCTATGTTGTACATTGATCTTTACTTTTTTTTTTTTGGTAAATAAATTCTGTACAGATAGACTACATTTTATTTATCAATACATCAGATGATGGACATGTGGGTTATTCCCACTTTTTAACTATTATGAGTAATGCTGCTATGAACATCCATATACAAGTTTTATATGGACACATGTTTTCATTCTCTTAGGTATATACAGTAGCCCCCGCCCCTGTCCCCATGGGTATCCTTTCTGCGATTTCAGTTAACTGCTGTCAAACATGGTCCAAAAGTGGACGATCCTCCTCCGGGTGTGCTGTCAGAAAGCCAAGAGAAGCCTAACACCACATTATGGTAACTACGTCACTCCCCTCACTTCATCTCATCGTGTAGACATGTTAGCATCTCACATCATCACAAGAAGAAGGGTGGATACAGCACAATAAGATGTTTTGAGAGAGGGGTGCCTCTCCACTCTTGCTTTCAGCTCAAGTCATGATCTCACAGTTTGTGATTTTGAGGCCCGTGTCAGGCTCCACAGTGACAGCATGGAGCCTGCTTGGGATTCTCTCTCTCTCTCTGTCTCTCTCTCTCTCTCTCTCTCTCTCTGCTCCTCCCCTCCAACAACAAAAAAGATATCTTGAGAGAGACCACATTCACGTAACTTTTATTACAGTATATTACTATAGTTGTGCTATTTCATTATTAGTTATTGTTGTTACTGTGTCTCATTTATAAATTAAACTTTATCACAGGTATATATGGATAGGAAAAACAGTATATATACGGCTCAGTACACTTCACAGTTTCAGGCATCCACTCGGGGTCCTAGAAACTATCCCCTCAGATGGGGAGACTGCTGTGCCTAGGAGTGGAACTGCTGAATTTTACAGTTAAATGGCTTTATCTCTTGAAGAACTGCCCACACTGTTAGAGGAAACACGCTCAGCTCCAAATATTAAAATGATGTAACTAATTACCTAACATCTCTGGTCAGCTGAAGTTACTATCACTTTTCATACGCTCAAATTGTTTCTATGGTTGTTAAGTCTGTCATTGAAAGTCTGTACCGAAAGGCAAACGGGCAGAAAATAAACAGTAAATCAACAGGCCAGTGAAAGAGAACACGATACCTTTACATCCTCCTTGAAAAAACTGAAGAGCTTCATGGGACAAACTGGATACAAAAGCCAACATTACTGTCATATATGAGAATGAGAAAAAGAGGTGTTCAATATCAATTAAGTGCACCCATGTACACAGGAGGGGTATACGAATGGGAAAGCTATAAGACCAAGTGAGATGTTTTGCCAACTCTTCTATCTTCTCAGAGTAACTTTGGAAAAGACTGTCTACTGCATCTTATGTTCTCTCTTACTGTCCAAGATCAAAGAAACAGTGGAAATTTCTTTTATACTGATCAATTAATTTCATCAGTTTAGGTTTCCCTTTGCTGTGCAGCTATTAGGAAATTTAAAGTTCTTATATCTGTGGATATTGGGGCACCTGGGTGGCTCAGGTGGTTAAGTGTCCAACTTGAGCTCAGGTCATAATCTCACGGTTCGTGAGTTCGAGCCCGGTGTCAGGCTCTGCATCAGATTCTGTGTTTTGCTCTCACTCTGCCCCTCTCCCACTCTTCTTCTGTCTGTCTCTTTCTCAAAAATAAATGAACATTTAAAAACTTTTTTAAACCCAATGGATTATATACTTTATCTGAGTGAATTCCATGGTATATGAGTCAGATCTCAATAAAGTTTTTTTTTAAGTACATGTGTGGCTGGTATTATGTTTCGATTTCACAGTGAGTTTCTCCATATTTGAAGTTACCATGAGTCAGTTACAGTAATAATAAGAAAAAAAGAAAAAAGGTGAAAATCACATTTATTTCCTGTTTATATAACAGCCTTTGTGATGGACCTATTTAAAAAACAAGGTAAAATTATAAGCTAATAAAAAAGAGAACTATCTACAGAAGAAATTAAGTTTAATAATTGCAACTGACAGCTATCAGAGTATTAGGGAATATTCTATGTGAGGATGGAAAAGTAAAATGGAATAAAGAAACCAAAAAATACATATACATGTAAGGCCAGCGCTCCAATCAAGACGACCAAGAAATCTGCACAACAACCAATACCTAGTAAATGTTCAATACATGTGAGATGGAAGGACAGACAGATGGATGAACAAGCACGTTTGGAATAGAAAGATAAAAGGAAGGATAATGGAAAAAAGATATCTAATAACTTTTTTAAAGTCTCTACTACAAAATTATAGAAGTTATTGAAAATTAGCTCAGTTTACCTTTCAGCAGGTCACCTGTCTGGGGAAGTTTACAACCCAAGGACCAGAAACATCAGAGACAAAGAGTTGGGCACAGAATCAACCAAAAAGAGAAGGATCACAGAGAGTATCTGGCAGATTTTGAGTATTTTGTGTAGTATGCTAAGAAGTAAAGGCAAGGTGGCTCAGTTGGTAGAGCACCCAACTCTTGATTTTGCCTCAGGTCATGATCCTGGGATGGTGGGATCAAGCCCCATGTCAGGCTCTATGCTGTTTCTCTCTCCCTCCCTCCCTTTCTCTGTCTCTCTCTCACCTTCTGCCCCTCTCTCCCACTCATGTGCATGCACACATGCTCTCTCCAAAATATTAACAGAAATAAAGACATGCCATTAAAATCAGGAGGCCTTTGGCAAGAGCTTTGGTACTTTATCAAAAGATCCTGAAGCACTAAGTCATGCAATAAGTGGTTTTTGATTATTTCAAGACCATGAGCCATCAGTGAGGCCAGGATAGGAAAAGGCTACTCCCTCTATCTCCATGCTGTCAGAAAAATCAGTTATACTCTTATAAATGTGTCTGAGCAGAGGCAGGAAAACCAGCTCAGTTTACAGTGTATGACAACCAAGACAAACTTAATTTAATGTTATCTGTAGCCCCTGAGGGGAGGGGAAATAAATGTTGGCTAATTATGTAAGGAATTCTCTTGAGTCAGAACTTACCAAACCACTTGTGCCATTTATACAGTAAGAACTGCACAAGATGCTGTATCAGTAATTGCAGTTTCATAAACCGAGTATTACTGCTGGCTGACAACCTCCTTTATCATTTATTAATGGCAAACAGTAAGCTCCGACAGGAACAGTTTTCACTTAACACCAGGAATTGCCTTTGGAGAAAGCGAAGAGATAAGGAAAGAGAACCAACGGTTAACTCAACTTGAAGAAAAGAAATAAGAAAAAAAAGTCAATAGTTTTCAATAGAGTATGAAGCGGAAAATCACTGCTGTTAAAGTAACACAGTTAAATGTGTGAGAAGTACAGGTTGAGGAGAGGGGCGGGAGTAACCGTGGCTGAAGGACTAAAGCCGAGTTAAGACAAAGAGGGTTTGCCCTGGAGTTTGTTTGAAGGAACTGCCTTCCTGTCACTGTATCTGTGATTCCCATCATATTATTATATTTTATGCTATTATGCCATAAACCATGGGAATATTTATTTAAAGATGTGTAAGAATATACACGACCTTCCCAAAGAAGCTTTCCTGGACACATACATACACCCCAACAGTACTCCTCACCCTTCTCTACCTCCTGTATGAAGTGAGCTTCATGAGGACAAGATGCAGACTATGCCCTGAATCTAGCATGGGTTTTGTATCTCATCTGATGCACAATGTTATTTGTTCCAGTAAAAGAAATGACACTTACTACGGACTGAATTGTGTGTCCCCCTCCTCAAATTCATATGTTGAAGTCCTAACCTCCAATGTGACTATCTTTGGAGACAGGGCCTTTAGGGAAGTAAAGTTAAATGAAGTCATAAGAATCGGACCCTAATCTAGTAGGACTAGTGTCCTTACAAGAAGAAGAGACACCAAAGATCCATCTCCCTCCCTCTCTCTGTCTCTCTCTTTGTGCGTGCAGGGGAAAGGCCACGTGATAACAGTGAGAGGGTGGCTGCCTCCAAGTCAGGAAGAAAGGTCTTAATAGAAACCAGCCCTACAGCACTTGATCTTGGACTTCCAGTCTCTAAAACCATGAGAAGATAAATGTTGTTATTTTGTGATGGCAGCCCATGATGACTAATACAACACTCAGACTAGACACAGGTGTTCTCCTGGTCTCAGTGACAGCTCTCAGGATGTAAGGAGGCAGCTCCTTAGCAGGAGACTCTGAGATGGTATCACGTGAAGGACATCAAGGACATCAACACTTGTCCTTCAAAGTTAGAATCAGAGGGGCAGCGGGGTGGCTCAGTCAGTTGAGCATCCAACTCTTGATTTTGGCTCAGGTCACAATCCCAGGGTCATGAGATCAAGCCCCGTGTTGGGCTGTGTGCTGAGCATGGAGGCTATTTGGGATTCTCTCTCTCTGTCTCTCTCCCTCTGCTCCTTTCCCTCAGCCATTCTCTCTTTCTCTCTCAAAATGAATGAATGAATGAATAAACAGATTTTTAAAAGCTAGAATTAGATTCTTTATAAGTGGGTAGACTAGGATTGGGCCTGCGAGGTACAAGAGCAAGCTGGGTATGCAGATTCAAGAGCTATTACCATAAGCCAGACTGTTGTACTTCTGACATTTTCTGTACTAATTTCCCTATTGATCTTCGTACTAAAACACTTCCTGGAGATCTCTAGCCAATCTCAGTTATCCCAAAGCAGGACCAAGAGAAGATGTTTTCCTTTTTGCTTATTAAAGGGAAAAACGTGTGCGTGGGTGGCTTAGTCAGTTGAGCATCTGACTTCAGCTCAAGTCATGATCTCACAGTTCATGAGTTTGAGCCCCACATCAGACTCTGTACTGACAGCTTGGAGCCTGAAGCCTGCTTCAGATTCTGTGTCTTCCTCTCATACTGTCTGTCTCTCTGTCTCTCAAAAATAAATAAACATTAAAAAAATGTTTTCAGGGAAAAACAGTATCTCTGGGGTCAAGGTGGTATGGTGGTTACAGTCATGTAAGTAAGAAGATTCCAAGTAGAAGGTGAAACTCAGTGTCCTAGCCGCTTCACTCACTCAACAAATATTTACTAAGCACTTACCATACAACTGACCCATATCTAACCACTAGGGATGCAACAGCAAAACTCCTTGCCTTTACAGAGGAGCTTTCATTCTAGTTGGGAGAGGGGAGGAGACAGTACACAATAAGCATATTTTTAAGGAAATGATATAGCATGTTAGAAGTCGACAAGTACTATGGACAAAAAGAGGTAGGAAAGATATGGGGGGAGGGGGCTCAGGGCAGACCTCACTGGGAAGGGGACCCCTAGGCACACACTTAGAGGAAGACCAAGAATGAACTGTGTATCCACCCAGCAGAGGCAAGACAAAGAAGCAGGTCATGTCTGACATTTTCCAGGAAGGGCAAGACTTCTGTTGACAGAATGAAGTGACCTATGAGGAAGCAGTAGGTGATCAAATTAGTAAGAGAGGCAGGGAATCATATTAGGTAGGCTCTTGTAGACCACTTAGAAGGATGCTGACTTTTACTTTGAATTATTTGTGAAAAGGTACTTCATCATCTTCCCATTGGTTAAACTTGGGAGGTAAGATTGTGGAACCTTTCCGTATTTTGTTTTGTATCGCAGAATTCCAGCTCTTGACAAGATACTCAGATGAAGTCTTCAGGCAATGGCTGGAACACTATATATAACCTAGAAATGTAGTGTGGTAGAACACACACAAATACCTATTTAAATAAAAAGATTGCAAACTCACTACACTCTTGGGACATATAGAGAGAACAACAATGCTGCACATGGAAAAACTGAGATACAAAGAAAAGACCTATCCATGTTTTCAAAAGCACTCTGCAAGTGAAATGGGAAGAACACTAAATGCACCCCAGATGACTGCAGCCACGAGGAACTACTGCCACTCTATGGCACAGAGGGAACGCTAGCCAGGATGTGCATCTCAGACCAAGAGGAAAGAAGGGACACGCTCTCAGAAACACACTCTTGCCCAACACTCCTTTCCACTTTGCCTATTCATGTTCCATTTTCAATAAAAAGGCTTTTGTCTAAATGTAAGCTTATTACCCAAATCAGACTCTAACCAAGGATGCTAACAGGCATACTCCCTGCTGGAAAGAATACTGTAGCAGTTGATGATGGGATAAAGTGAAATAAACCCCTATCCACAATGCCATAATGCCCGTCAACCTTTCCAGTGCTGAGATTCAATATGAGCTCCTATTTCTGATTACTGCATTACTTGTGATCCACGTTAAAGGTTATATATCTGGACATGGTACACAGGTGGGGGCAGGCAGAGAAACATGAAAAAATTATTTATTTTAAAATCATTATTGAAAACATGAGGAACAATAGTATTAAAGAAAATTTTGGAGAGCAAAATAACCACCCCAAAACCCACTGTCTTAAAGCAATGATTTCATGTCAGTATTATCCTGCAGTCTCTGTCTATATTCACATATAATTTAGGCAGGCAGTGTGCCTGTAAGGTTTTGACACATCTAAACATGGTCCCACATTTCTAGTGTCTTCATAATTGCTAATTGCTGCTTAATACTCTATCATGTCATGGGAAAAGATAGTTGCAAATAACGTATTAGATAAAGGGCTAGTACCCAAAATCTACAAGGAACTCACCAAACTCCACACCCAAAAAACAAATAACCCAGTGAAGAAATGGGCAGAAGACATGAACAGACACTTCTCCAAAGAGGACATCCAGATGGCCTACGGGCACATGAAACAATGCTCATTGCTTAGAGAAACTTACTTCACTCATCATCAGGGAAACACAAATCAAAACCACACTGAGATACCACCTCACACCAGTCAGAGTGGCTAAAATCAACAAATCAAGAGACTATAGATGCTGGCGAGGGTGTGGAGAGACGGGCACCCTCCTACACTGTTGGTGGGAATCTAAACTGGTGCAGCTGCTCTGGAAAACAGTGTGGAGGTTCCTCAAAAAACTATCCATAGAACTCCCTTATGACCCAGCAATAGCACTGCTAGGGATTTACCCAAGGGATACAGAAGTGCTGATGCATAGGAGCACATGTACCCCAATGTTCATAGCAGCCCTGTCAACAATAGCCAAAACATGGAAAGAGCCTAAATGTCCATCACCTGATGAGTGGATCAAGAAGATGTGGTATATATATACAATGGAGTTATTACATGGCAATGAGAAAGAATGAAATATGGCCATTTGTAGGAAAGTGGATGGACCTTGAGGGTGTCATGCTAAGCGAAACAAGTCAGGCAGAGAAGGACAGATACCATGGTTGCACTCATAGGTCTAACAGGAGAACAGGAGAAACCTAATGGAGGACCAGGGGGAGGGGAAGAGGGAAAGAGAGTTGAGGAGAGAGAGGGACGCAAAACTTGAGAGACTATTGAATACTGAAAATGAACTGAGGGTTGAAGGGGAAGGGGGAGGGGGGGAAAGACATGGTGGTGATGGAGGAGGGCACTTGTGGGGAAGAGCACTGGGTGTTGTATGGAAACCAATCTGACAATAAACTATTAAAAAATATATAAAAGCTGAAAAAAATAAAAAGAGGATTTACAAAAAAAAATACTCCATCATGTCAATGAAGCAATTTTCTAAACTTTGTTGGGAAATAAGTATAACACATTTACAGAACAGCATCATTGCCATCTACAGATACATCATTCTTATTCCCTCAAGAGGCTCCAAATGTGTCTAATGCACAAGAGAAGCAAGAGGACTAAGGCAATAATTACTTACTCAGCAACTATTTACTGAGTGCCTACTAAGTGTCCAGCATTGATCCAGGCCCTGGGAATCAAGTAGTGAACAAAATACACAAAATCTCTAACTTCAAAGAGTTTAAGTTCTAGTTGCGGAGTGGGGGTGGAGAGTGGGGAGGAAAAAAGACAATAAACAAGGTAACAATCAAACAGAAAAAGAAAATCTTAGAGAAACTTACTTCTCAGGCTACAGAGTGAATGATAAAGACAAGACCAAAACAAATTCCAAAGCTTCTGATTCACAACTATGGCTCAGTAAATATTTGGGGCTCTGAAGGCCACAGGGTCTCTGTGTCATTGTACACAAAGTGTCATTGTCATAGACAATGTAAAAATGAATGGATGTAGCTGTGGACCAATATAACTTACAAACACTAGCTGAGAATAAGACTTGGCCTGCAAGTTCTATATGGCTCATAAGATCCACTTAAACATTGTTAGCCAGAAAGAGAGAAGATACAATCCTCAGCTGGAAAATTCCATTGAGTTTTCCTCTCCAATGACTCACTTTGTCATTTCCTTTCCACTTCCATTGCCACATCCCCAAATCAGATTTTTATTACCTTTCACTGATGTACATCCTCCTGCTTCCGCACATGCTATTCCTTTAACCTTCATTCACTTTCTCCCATTTCCCACCTATTAAAATCTTCTCTCTGTAAAGTCCAGTTCAACTAGCTATAAATTAGATAATATTAAGGACTTACTATCAATTATTTTAGTAAGGAGAATGACACTGAGGTGGTGTATTTTTCACAAGTGTTCCCATCTGAGACACCTGCAGCTCAGTCACTGGAATGTGCAAAGCTTGATCTCGGGGTTGTAGGTTTGAGGTCCATGTTGGGTTTGGAAATTACTTAAAGGTAAAAACTTAAAAAAGGGGGGGGTTCTGGGTGGCTCAATCAGCTGAGTGTCTGACTTCGGCTCAGGTCATGATCTCATGGTTCGTAGGTTCGAGCCCCGCATTGGGCTCTGTGCTGACAGCTAGCTCAGAGCCTGGAGCCTGCTTCAGATTGTGTCTCCCTCCCCCCCCCCAACTTCCATGTGCAAGCACATGTGCGCTCTCTCTCAATAATAAACATCAAACATTTTCAAAATAATCTAGGGGTGAATCTGGGGGAGTGTGGGTACAAATGGAAACAACCTTGAGCTGTTAATGAAGCTGAGTTCACAGGGATTCATTACACATTGTCTCTATGTTTCTATACCTAAAAAATTTTTCATGAGAAAAAGTTGAAAAAATTCCAGTTCAAATGCCAGATTCTACAGAGGAAATAATGTCTTTTTTTACTGTACTATGTCAGCATGTACCTCCATTCATTACTTCTTTCAATCTGCTTTATACTGCTATTTGCTGTTTATACCAAGACAGTGAGTTTTTTAGGGACAGTCCGGCGCATACCACATTCATCTTTGTAGCTTTCCCAACATGCTTTACATAAAATTGACATCTTGTATGGTCTGCTGAAGTTATCTGGAAAAAGACCAAAATCAAAGAGACCAGAACGAAAAACAGCAACAGGAGCACCTTACACTCCTGATCAAAATTCAATCGGAAAGACCTATCACATGAACGGAATCACTGGGCTATCTGTAGCTTTGAACTTCAGTAATCCAAGTTAAAGGTAGAAAACTGCGACCATTCCCTTCAATATTCCTGGAGCCTAGGGAGAGGGCAGGGAGGGAAAGATTTTTGTTCCTAAAAAGGAGGTGGCATTATTACTCTCCACTACTGATTTCAAGACCACTAGTATTTTCAATCATCATCATCATCATCATCCCAATGAAATCACAGTGGTTATCACCTCAAGAGTTTCAGGGGAATCGTGTGTCTGTCCTATGCATTATGCATCCATTACTTAGCTACATTGCAAATCCTCTAACATAAGAAAAAATAATCTTCCTTCAGCCATTCAGTGATACTGACGATCACATATAACCTAGGTTGGTTTAAAGTGAAAGAGATTAAAGAAGTTCCAATCAGGTAGCTCTGGCTTCAGATTTTAAACATCCTAAGTGTCTCTGAAAGACTAGTAAACTCATATTGCTACATTAGCAAAAGTTTCCCTCAACCCACATTATATAAAATGAAAATAAAAAACTCTACTTCTGAAAACTGGCCAGCTTTTTCAAAATTTGTTTAATGTTTTTATTTATTTTTGAGAGAGAGAGAGAGACAGCATGAGCAGAGGAGGGTCAGAGAGAGAGGGAGACACAGACAGAATCTGAAAACAGGCTCCAGGCTCTGAGCTAGTTGTCAGCACAGAGCCTGACGTGGGGCTCGAACCCACGAACCGTGAGATCATGACCTGAGCCGAAACTGGACGCTTAACTGACTGAGCCACCCTGGCGCCCCAAGGCCAGCTTTTTTAAAAAACAAAACTTAATGCATAAAATGTGAATACTCAGGATCCTGGCCTGGAATGAAGAAATCTCACTGGCTGGGTCTGCCACAAAGAGCAAACCCTGAGCAAGACACCGCACTCTTTCAAGCGATCATCTATCTCACAGTTTGCCTATCAGCTCCAATCCTACCCACGGACTCACAAGCTTACCAGGTCTCCTAGTGTCTCTAATTTCCTGGTAGGCAATTTTACTGTATGCAAAAATACTTATCTCCCCCTCCCCCCCCAAAAGCCACCAATTCACCTTCCCATTACTATTTTTTCCCTCCTTGTCTCCTCTGATGGCACATCTAGGTTAAGACTCCAGGAATATTGAGTACTCTTTTCTCTTCCTCATTCCTGACCACTTTTCTTTAAACTTTGTCCCTCTCCATTCCTATTCTTGTTCCTATTCCCTGAATCTAGTCTTCTATCCTTTCATAATTAAATAACCAAACCAAAAAACAAAATATGTGCACAGCCATTAAAAAGAATAAAGTAGAACAAAATCTCCTTACTTATAGGTACTTATACAAGGTATCCAGTAAGAAAAGCAAGATGCAAAGATCAATTTTAATATAATTCTGTTCTTTTAATGTTTGTTTATTTTTGAGAGAGAGCAAGCATGTGCGAGGTGCAGGAGAGGCAAGGAGAGGGAGATAGAGAACACGAAGCAGATCCTGCACTGACAGCAGAGAACCTGATGCAGGGCTCGAACCCACGAACCATGAGATCATGATCCGAAGTCGAATGCTTAACCGACTGACCATCCAGGTGCCCCTATGATTCTTTTTCTTTTTATAATAGTTTATTGTCAAATTGGTTTCCATATAACACCCAGTGCTTCTCCCCACCTGTGCCCCCCACCATGACCATCACCCCCTCCCTCCCTCCCCCTCCCCTTTCAGTCCATGGTTTGTCTTCAGTATTCAGTAGTCTCCCTTGATCTGTGTCCCTCACTCTTCCCCACTCTCTTTCCCCCTTCCTCTCCCCATGGTCCCCTGCCACGTCTCTCCTGTTAGACTTATGAATGCAAACATATGGTATCTATCCTTCTCTGCCTGACTTATTTTGCTTAGCATGACACCCTCAAGGTCCATCCACTTTCTTACAAATGGCCAGATTTCATTCTTCCTCATTGCCATATAGTACTCCATTGTATATATACCACATCTTCTTGATCCATTCATCAGTTGATGGACATTTAGGCTCTTTCCATGATTCTTTTTTTTTTTTTGTATAATTTACTGTCAAATTGGTTTCCACACAACAGCCAGTGCTCATCCCAACAGCCCTCCTCAATGCCCATCACCACTTTCCCCTCCCCGCCATCAACCTTGTTTGTTCTCAGTCTTTAAGAGTCTCTTGTGGTTTGCCTCCCTCCCTCTCTAACTTTTTTTCCCTCTCCCTCCCCCATGGTCTTCTGTTAAGTTTCTTAAGATCCACATATGAACGAGAACATATGGTATCTTTCACTGCCTGACTTATTTCCTTTTAGCATAATATCCTCTAGTTCCATCCACGTTGGTACAAATCAGGTGCCCCTATGATTCTTTTTTTTTTTTAATGTTTATTTTTGAGAGAGAGAGAGAGTGTGTGTGTGCATATGCACAGGAGTCGGGAGGGGCAGAGAGAGAGCTGGACAGAGGATCCAAAGCAGATTCTGTCTGTGTTGACAACAGCGAGCCAAATGGGGCTCAAACTCACAAACTCACTAAGATCCTGACTTGAGCCAAAGTCGCACTCTATCCACTGAGTCACCCAGGTGCCCCAATATGATGCTATTTTTAAAACAATATTCCCAGGGTGCCTGGGTGGCTCAGTCAGTTAAGCTGCCCACTTAGCTCAGGTCACGATCTTGCAGTTTGTGAGTTCCAGTCCTGCGTCAGGCCCTGTGCTGACAGCTCAGAGCCTGGAGCCAGCTTCCGATTCTGTCTCCCTCTCTTTCTGCCTCTTCCCAGCTGGCACTCTCTCTCTCTCAAAAATAAATGTTTAAAAAAAATAAACAATATCCCCAATCCACTGTATGAATGTGTATGTACATTTTTATATTTTACAAGAAAAAAATATAGAACAATGAATATAAGAGTTACATGGTAGGGAGATGATTCAAAATGAGAAAATAAAGAGAAGGGGGAAATGAGGCAAGCGAAAGAGAAAACAACAGACTTCACTAAACAATACATATAGAAACTATGAGCCCTTTTATGTATCTATGTGAAAGTATATATAAATTTATTTTTTAAAGTTTTAAACAAAATGAAAAGTATTAAACAAATTCAACTGTACAAATGAAAGGACCTTCTATTCATTCAGAAAAATATTTTTAAATACTATGCTAGGTTTAAAACATGTCTACAGGGGCACCTGGGTGGCTCAATCAGTTCGACTCAGGTTATAATCACAGCTTGTGAGTTCAAGCCCCACATCGGGCTCTGTGCCGACAGCTCAGAGCCTGGAGCCTGCTCTGGATTCTTGTCTCCCCTCTCTCTGTCCCTCCCCAACTCACACTCTGTCTCTCTCTCTCTCTCTCTCTCTCTCTCAGAAATAAACATTAAAAAATGTTTTTTAAATAAATAAATAAAACATGTCTACAGGGTACCTGGCTGGCTTAGTCAGTGAAGCGTGCAACTCTTGATCTCAGAGTTGTGAGTTCAAGCCCCAGAGATTACTTAAAAATATAAAAATATTTTTTTTAATGTCTACAAATTATTTGACAGTCCTCCCGTGAAAAGGTAGAAACAGGGGCACATGTGTGGCTCAGTCTTGGGCTCAGGTCATGATTCTCTCTCTGCCCTTCACTCACTTGAGCCCGCCCTCTCTCTCAAAAAAAAAATTTTTTTTTTCTATAAGAAAAAAACAAAGAAAGTAAAAGTAGAAACAAATTCCACTCCTCTTAAATATGAGACTGGGTTTAGGCACTCACTTCTAAGGAACAGAATGCAGTGAAAATGATACTGTGTGACTTCATAGGCTAAGTAAGAAAAGGCAACATAGGGGCACCTGGGTGGCTCAGTTGATTGTCCAACTTTGGCTCAGGTCATGATCTTCTGGTTCATGAGTTCCAGCCCCGCATCAGGCTTTGTGCCAACAGCTCAGAGCCTGGAGCCTCCTTCGGATTCTGTGTCTCCCTCTCTCTCTCTGCCCCTCCCCTATTTGAACTCTCTCTTTCAAAAATAAGTAAACATTTAAAAAAACAAAAAAATTAAAAAGGCAACACGGCTTCTACCTGGCTCTCTCTTTTGTGATGCTTGCCCTTGAAACCCAGCCACTATGATGGAAGAAGGCAAAAGCCACATGGAAGGCCACCTATTGACGTTCCAGCCACAGCCCTGGCTGAGGTCCCAGCCAACAAGCTAGCATCAGCCTCCAGACATGGCCGTGAAAGGGCCTACATATGATTCCTGCTCCCACCCAGCCTTTGAGCCATCCTGATGCTTGAATGGAGCAGAGAATTCTTGCCAAGCTCTGCCTAAATTGCAGATTTGTGTGCAAAATAACAATGTCTGTATTTCAAGGGACTACGTTTTGGAGTAGCTTTTTCACCTAACAATAGATAACTGGAACAAATACTATTTAGGATTTTACAGAGTAAACCCCCTTGTTTCTCACTTTCTGCATCTGTGTCCTAGGAGTCATGTTAAGAAGTTTACCATTTGTCTGTTTTCCTGCTTCCACCTGCTAATGTTCAAGGACACAAGGTACTCCAGTGGGGTGCACATGTGGCAAATGGAGAAGGCAGGGTGGTTGGGAGGTCAATTACAATGAGCAAATAAGTGAATGAATTGAGCAAATAAATATTCTGAGAATAATTAAAGCCAGATTTCTCATTCTTGAAAAAAGGTACTTACAAACATGAAAAGCAGTAAGGCTAAAGAGAAACCCAAGGTATTATATTGAAATTAAAGATACTAGTTTAAGAGGCACCTGGGTGGCTCAGTCAGTTGAGCATCCACCTCTTGATTTCCAGCTCAGGTTGTGACCCCACAGTCGTGAGATCGAGCTCCACATTGGGCTCCATGTTGAGTGGGGAGCCTCCTCAAGATTCTCTTTCTCCTCCCTCTGCCCCTCTCCCCGACTTGCATGTGCGCTCTCTCACTAATTAAACAAACAAGCAAATAAGATATTAATTTGAATGCATGGCTTTTAAAGATATATATAGAAATAGATATAGAAAGAAATGACAGAAAGAGAGAGAGAGAGTGCTATCTATAAATACTTATATTTCCGGGCTCTGCCTATGAAGAGCACCTAAAAGCAATGACATTCTAAAGCACTGAGCACAACAAACTCTCAAAGCTTGGGTTCTAAATACCACCCTCCATAAAAGGAACCAGGATTCCGTCGAGAAATGGCTGATTCCAGGACTAGGGCAGGGAAAATACAAGATGACCCTGGAACATCTTGTTGTTCTAGAAAACTAGAAGTGCTCAAAGAATGATAAGGACATATAAAAAGGAAACAGCTTGAAAGGGCTCCGAATGACAAAACTAGAGTAATCTGAGCATCAAAATAAATAATACTACTAACAAATTATGATCCAATAAATAAATCACAAATCTGAGTCCATACCGAACGAAAAGTGGGGCCATAGGGGAAAGAAGGAATGAGAAAGCTCATCTTTTTGGCAGAAGGCCAATTTATAAATGCAGAAGGAACAATAGAAACAAACAAAAATCATCACTTGGCAAACATATTATGGTTGCTGATTTAGGGAGGACAGTAATGCTGGTACCTTGAATTTGATGAGGAATAAGATACTGGCATAATCTCAAATTGTCTACACATAAAATACTTGTCAGTTATGAAAAAGAAAAACAATTGACTTTACAGTGAAGAAAAGCAGAGATAACTGGCAGCCACCAAGATGAGCAGATGATCAAGGTTAACATCACTGGTAATGGGATTGCTCAATATCATGTGTCCCTTGATGTGAAGCACTGAGAATATTATAGCATCATTTCAATATTTTTGCCAAGAAATCACGACCTGAGTCTAGTCAGGAGGAAATATTAATTAATGTTCAGCTTGCAGATCGTCCTCCTGAATACAAGACTGTTGAGGACAAAAGTGACAATAAGAGACTAAAGGGTTACTGCAGACTGGAGGACATGGAGAGAAATGACAATGAAGTCCACTGCGTGTTCTGCACTGGGATCCTGGACAAAAACGGAAAAGGAAACATTGTTAGGGCAGATGGCAAAATGTGAACAGGCCTATGGATGGGGGAGTAGGGTTTTATCAATGTTAATTATCTGACTTAGAAAGACAAGTACTAGTTACTTAGGAGTGCCCTTGACTCAGGAAAGTACACACAGAAATAGTATGGGATCATATGACAACACATACGAAACTCATTCTCAAATGGCTCAGAAAAACTGATTTAGAGAAACATAGTCTAATACAGTAAACATGGCAAAATATAAACAGTTTGGGAATATGACTGAGGTGATAGGAATGTGGAAGTTCCTCCCAATCACAGACTGGGAGGAAACAGTACAACTCATTTTACTGCACTTTACAGATAAAACTTAAAAAAAAAATTTTTTTTTTTACAAATATAAGGTTTGTGACAATCCTGTGTCAACCAAGTCTGTACCATTTTCCAAACACACTTGCTCACTTTCTGTCTTTCTGTCACATTTTGATAATTCAATGTTTCAAGCTCTTTCATTATTACTATATTTGTGATGGTGATCTGCGATCACTGTTTATGACTTGCTAAAAGCTCAGATGATGTTAGCATTTTTTAGCAATAAAGTATTTTTTAATGTTTATTTATTTGGGGAGAGAGAAAGAATGCATGCAACTGCTCATGAGCAGGGGTGGGGCAGAGAGAGGGAAAGAGAATCCCAGCAGGTTCCATGCTGTCAGCACAGAGTCCAACACGAGACTCCATCTCACAACTGTGAGACCATGACTTTAGCTGAAATCTAGAGTCAGACACTTAACCTGAGCTGCTCAAGGCACTCAGCAATAAAGTATTTCTAAATTGAGGTATTTACGCTGTTTTTTTAGACATAATGCTATTACACACTTAATAGCCTATAAACATCACTTTGAGTTTTTTTCTTTTTGCATTTATTTATTTTTGAGAGACACAGCATGAACAGGGGAGGGACAGAGAGAGAGGGAGACACAGAATCCGAAGCAGGCTCCAGGCTCTGAGCTAGCTGTCAGCACGGAGCCCAACACGGGGCTCGAACCCATGAACCGTGAGATCATGACCTGAGCCGAAGTTAGACACTTAACCAACTGAGCCACCCAGGCGTCCCTAAACACAACTTTAATATCTACTGGGAAGCCAAAATATTCATTTGACTTGCTTTCTTGCAGTATTTGTATTAGTGGGGTGGTTTGGAACTAAATCCACACTATCTCTAAGATATGCCTGTGTATGCACACACCCATATACACACGTATCTGAAAGGACCTAACCTGTAAGATATAAATAACTGCTACAAATAAATTATTAATAGACAAACATACCAATTCATAAAATAGGGAAGATTTAGAAAGATTCTTCACAGAAAAAGGTATCTACCCAAATGGCCAGTCAGTGGGTACTGAACGTCATTAGTCATTAAAGAAAAGCCAATTAGGGGAGACTGGGTGGCTCAGTCGGTTAAGAATCCAATATCTTGGCTTTGGTTCGGTCATGATCTCGCAGTTTGGGAGTTTGAGAACCTGCATCAGGTTCTGCAATGACAGTGCAGAGCCTACTTGGGATTCTCTCTCTCCCTCTCTCTGCCCCTTCCTGCTCATGCCTGTGCACTCTCTCTCAAAATAAATAAACTTAAAAATTAAAAAAAATTTCAAATTAAATGAGAGGGAGTTACCATTTCACACCCATGAACATGGCTAAAATTAAAAAGACTGACCTAACTCGGAACACCTGGATGGTTCAGCCGATTGAGCTCAGGTCATGATCTCACAGTTCATGAGTTCCAGCCCTACATCGGGCTCTGTGCTGCAGCTCAGAGTCTGGAGCCTGCTTCGGATTCTGTCTCCTTCCCTCTCTGCCCCTCCCCTGTTCATGTTCTGTCTCTCAAAAGTAAATAAACACTAAAAAAAATTGTTTTTAAAAACTGACAAAACTAAATGCTACTGGAGATGTGGAGTAAAGGGAACTTTTGTACATTATTAGTCTTAGTTATCCACTGCTGTGTAACAACAGTGCCACAAACTCAGCAGCTTAAACAACAGGCATCTATTATCTCACAGTTCCAGTGGGTCAGAAGCCAGGCATAGCTCAATAAGATTTCAATCACAGTGTTGGCTGGGGCTGTGGTCTCAAGAGAGGCTTACGTTTCCAAGCTCACAGATATTGGCGGCATTCAGTCCTTCATGGGCTACTGGACTGAGGACCAGGTTTTTTTTTTGCTAACTGTGAACTTGAAGCTGCCCTCAGCTCCCTGCCATATGGTCCTCTCCATAGGTAGCTCACATGGGAACTTGCTCCTTCAAAGCTGGCAAGGAGAGAGTGCCCTCACGAGATAGGCATTAAAGCTGATGTAACACTATCACATACACATAATGATGTCGATCTTGTCACTCTTGTCGTAGTCTATCAGGAAGGAACAAGTCCCACCGATACCCAAGGGGAGGGAATTACAGTAGGCATAAATGCCAAGAGACAGGGGCATGGCATAGGGGGCCACCTTAGGATCTGTCTGTCACACTAAGTGGGAATATAAACTAACAATTGCTTTTGGTAAAATGGCAGTTTCTTATAAAGTTAAACAAATAGCTACACTAAGACCTACTGTTCAACTCCTACATATCTACCCACAAATGAAAATATATGTCCATATAAAGACTGTACAAGAAAACTCATAGCAGCTTTATTCATAAAAGCCAAAAACTGTAAACAACCTGTATGTCCATCAGTAAGAAAACGATTAAACAAATTGTAGTCTCTTTTTCAATGAAACACTACTGGGCAACAGAAAAGAACGAACTACTAACACACACAACATGGATGGATCTGACAAAAGAAGGTCAACACAAGAATACATCGTACTGTATATGATTCCATTTATATGAGGTTCAAGAGCAGACAAACTAATCTCTGGTGATATAAACCAGAACAGTTACTGCCTATGAGAAGTGGGAACTGACCGGAAGTAATCAGCATGTTCTATATCTTGATTCAAGTGTTGATTACATGAAAGTATGTATTTGTCAAAACTTACCAAACTATAAACTCAAGATGTATGCATTTCACTGCATTTAAATTTTACTTCAAAAAAAGAAATACGCATGTATATATTAATAGAAAACAAAGAGAGTTTAGCACAGTAGTTAAGAGAATAGATTCTGAGGATCAATTGCCAAGGTTTAGACTCTGGTTATGTTACTCTCTTGGGCAAGTTACCTAACCTCTCTACCTATCTGATAATTAAATGACTTAACACACAGACAGCAATTAGAACAGCACCTAGTATATATCAGGCACTCAATTAATGTTAGCTATTATTAAGCAAAACTAAAAAACAATTATTAATGTTAGGAAAAATTAAAAGTTGTCCAGGAAAGGAAAACCACAGTTTATTACATGACTGAACAGTGACTTGCCTTTCTATTGTCATAATAATAAAACTCCAAATTACACTTTGATTGGGAGAATGTGGTGATGGCGGTCCATCTTCCACATATGGAATTCACCATAAAACATCCAAAGACTGCCTCAGACACAAGCCTTGTAGAAGTACTTGACTCTCCAAAATATATGTATAACATTGATTAAAAATAAATACAACATCAAGGGGCGCCTGGGTGGCTCAGTTGGTTAAGCGGCCGGCTTCGGCTCAGGTCATGATCTCACAGGTCGTGGGTTCGAGCCCCACATCAGGCTCTGTGCTGACTGCTCGCTCAGAGCCTGGAGCCTGCTTCAGATTCTGTGTCTCCCTCTCTCTCTGACCTCCCCCTGCTCATGCTGTCTCTCTCTCTAAAATAAATAAAGACAGTAAAATTAAAAAAAAATAAAATAAAATAAAAATAAATACAACATCAAGGAAAAAAACTATTAGGGGGAAGTGGACTATTAAAAAATAAAACCGAGTCATGGTGCCTGGGTGGTTCAGGTGGTTAGGCGTCTGATTCCTGATTTCGGTTTAGGTCTTGATCTCACAGCTGACATCATGGAGCCTTCCTGGAGTTCTGTCTCTCCCTCTCTTCCTGCCCCTCTCCCACAAACTCATGTGTGCTTGCTCCCTCTCTCTCAAAATAAACAAACTTAAAAAAAAAAAAAACTAAACCAGGTAGCAAGGAGTGTCTGGGTGGCTCTGTCAGTTAGACACCCAACTCTTGGTTTCAGCTCAGATCACGATTTTGCAGTTTCGTGAGTTCGAGCCGCATCAGGCTCTGCATTGGCAGCGTGAAGCCTGCTTGGGATTCTCTCTCCCTCTCTCTTCACTCCTCCACCACTTGAGCTGAGTCTGTCTCTCTCAAACTATATAAGTAAACTTAGGAAAAAACAATAAAATTAAATACAATAAAATTAAATAGAAAAAAAAAAACCAAGTACGGACACTCAAACGAAACCAAAATGCAACTAAAAGCAGCACTAGGGCACCTGGGTGGCTCAGTTGGTTAAGCGTCTGACCTCAGCTCAGGTCATGATCTCACAGTGTGTGAGTTCAAGCCCCACATTGGGCTCTGTCTGACAGCTTGGAGCCTGGAGCCTGCTTTGGATTCTGTGTCTCCCTGCTCCCTGCCTCTCCCCTGCTTGTGTTCTTTTTTTTTTTTTTTTTTTTACCCCTGCTTGTGTTCTTGCTCACTCTCTCTCTCTCTCTCTCACACACACACAAAAATAAACATTAAATAATAATATATTAAAACAATAAAGAAATAATAAAAATAACTAAATAAAAGAAGCATCTATCTGTATAAGAAGCTGCAGTCTAGGGGCACCTGGGTGGCTCAGTCTGCTAAGTGTCCAGCTTTGCCACAGGTCATGATTTCAGTGATTTTTGGGTTCAAGCCCCATGTTCAGCACAGAGCCTGGAGCCTGCTTCAGATTCTGCGTCTCCCTCTCTCTGCCCATCTCCCCCCTCCACGCGGTAGCTCGAACTCTCTCAAAATAAACAAACATTAAAAAGAAAAAAAAAAAAAAGAAGAAGCTGCCTGGGTGGCAGTCTAGAGAGAATACTAACCATGGGGGAAACATACTGAAACTCAGTATCGTTTGAGTATTATTAAATACTAAAATTGCAGAGACAGTATCCTTCCTCTCTCACAACTACATTTCAAGGTCATATCACCTTTTTATTCAGTAGCTGGCCAGGCATTTCTCAATCCACTGGCTACAAAGCCATAGGGTGAATTAATATGAATAAGAATTTAATTGTAATAATGTATCATCTATATTCACATGGAAACTTTCTCTGAGGAACATAAAACTTGCTTAGATTTTACCATAATCTTCAAAGAGTTTCTAAGCAGTAAGATAATGAAGGAAATGGAAAGTGAGTGGTTTGCCCACTTTCATTCTGAAAACCAAAATTAAGATTTAGGAATCACAACAGAGTAGTGCTCTTTTACCTTCCTATAAACACGCAAGCTTGTAGAAAACAGACACTACTTTCCGTCAACAACTTACTGCTACAGGGACTGTGCAGGGACTGAACCCCAAGGGGACAGGGCCAGCCTGTTTAAGAGGCTTCATCTTGGTGACTATGCTCACTGTCCTAAACTCACAAATCAACATCAATGGCATTTGTACCCTAAGAAAAAGCATCTATAAACTGTCTCATCTGTTCTTCCCAACGGCCTTGAGTAGTCAGCTAGGCAGTTGTTTTTATTTCTTTCCATTCTAATAAGAAGACTGAAGCTTAAAAGGTCACTTAATCCCATATCACAGAGTTTTCATTAAAAGAAGACTTAATTCTTCTGCTTCCAAATCCAGTGTTTAATCCACTCTACCAGGATATTTACGTGAAGAGAAGTTTGTGAAAATGAATCATCTGCTAATCTTTAAAGTCTAGATTGTAGATGGCAACACTGGAAACCATTGGCTTGGGGCACCTGCGTGGCTCAGTCGGTTAAGTGTCCAGCTTTGGCTCAGGTCATGATCTCACAGTTCCTGAGTTCGAGCCCCGCCACAGGGGGCTGTGCTGACAGCCTGTCAGCATAGACCCACTTCAGATCCTCTTTCCCCCTCTTTCCCCCTCTCCCGCTTGTGCTCTCCCAAAAATAAATAAGTATTAAAAAAAAAAAGAAAAGAAACTGTTCACTTAGATCTCTTCCTAAACAACAAAAAGTCAAACACACTTGAGGACGTTCAAGCACGCTCACATTTATGGACTATGACAACTGTAATACACACAAAACATCTTGAATTAGTCTTGGGATGCCTGGGTGGATCAGTAGGTTAAGTGCCTGACTTAGGCTCAGGTCATGATCTCATGGTTTATGAGCCTGAGCCCCATATCAGGCTCTGTGCAGACAGTTCAAAGCCTGGAGCCTGCTTTGGATTCTGTATCTCTCCTTCTCCCTGCCCTCATCCACTGCACTCTGTCTCTCTCAAAAGTAAATAAACATTAAAAAAAAATCTTTTTTTAAGTAAGTAAGTCTTAACACAGTAATGATGGTAGTAATGCCCTAAGGTGCTTCCTGGATTGTCACAATGATTCAGAACTTTACTGACATTCAGCGGTGGAAAAACCAAGAATGCCAGACATCCTACAACCCATAATCCCTGTTAGTCCTGCACAACTAAGATATGACTACCTTCTACATGTTTCCAACATTCATGTAAGTATTCCACCTAGGCCAGGTTTCAGAGGGCCTAAAGTTTATTCCATTTGGACGGTCTTGTATAAGAAAAAGCATACAAGTTCCTGATAACAAAATTAGGTTTAAAATTTTTAAATACCAAATACGTAGGACTATATCTAAAGAAAGATGTACAATATTTCTATACAAATAAGTGCAAAATCAATTAAAGAAGATCTAAGTAAATGGAGGGACATATCACATCCACTGATTGAAAGACTCAATATTTGAAGGATTTCAATTCTCTCCAAATTAATCCGCAGATTCAAAGCAATCCTAAAACAATTCTCAAAACCAAAGGAAACTGAAAAGCTGGTTCTAAAATTTCAAAGGAAATGCAAAAGAGCAAAGACTGGCCAAGGCAATCATGAACAAACACACAACTGGAAAACTTATACCACCAGGTAACAGGCCCACTATAAAGATACAGTATCAGAGACATGGAACACTAGCGTAAGCATGGACAAACTCACCAGTGTACAAAAGAGAAAGTCTAAAATAGACCACATGTAAACTGTCATGTGATTTATGATCAGGGTCACAAATGCAGAGCAGTAAAATAAAGATAATCTTTTTGAATATATGATGCAGGGAGCAGGGTGCCTGGGTGGCTCATTCAGTTAAGCGTGCAACTCTTGATTTCAATGCAGATCATGATCTCATGGTTCATGAGTCCAAGCCCTGCATTGGACTCCGCACTGAGTTCGGAACCTGCTTGAGATTCCCTGTCTCCCTCTCTCTCTGCCACTCCCCTGCTCAGTCTTTATCTCTCTCTTTCTCTCCCTCAAAATAAACAAGCATTTTTTAAAAAGTCATAAAAAATAAATGATGCAGGGGTGCCTGGGTGGCTCAGTCAGTTGAGTGTTCCATTTCGACTCAGGTCATGGTATCACAGCTTATTGAGTTCAAGAATCACATCAGGCTCTCTGCGCTGACAGCTCGGGGCCTGGAGCCTGCTTCGGATTCTGTGTCCCCTCTCTCTGCTACTCCTACACTCACGCTCTCTCTCTTTCTCTCACTCTCTCAAATAAACATTAAAACATTTTTTAAATAAATATCGCAGGGTTAACTAAATATCCATGTGGAAGAAAATATATCTTAACCCTTACACCACACACAAATATCATTTCCAGATGGACTGTAAATCTAATTGTAAAAAGTAAAACAATACAGCTTTTAGAAGAAAGTTATCAGTAAACACTTTCATGATACTAAAGTAGGCTTACGTTTCTTAAAGAGGACATAAAAGAAACTAAATGTAAATGGGAAAATTGAGAAATTGGACTAAATTAAGATTAATAATTTCTGTTCATCAAAAGACACCACTGGGGTGCCTCAGTGGCTCAGCCACTTAAGCATCTGACTCTTGATTTTAGTTAAGGTCTTGATCTCAGGATCGTGAGTTCAGCCATACATTGGGTTCCACACTGGGTGTGGCACCTACTTTTAAAAATGAAGTGAAAAAAATTAAGTGAAAGACACCATTAAAAGAGTAAAAAAGGCTAACTAAGTAAATAAATAAATAAAAGGCAATCCATGGGGGTATAAGTAGATATCTGTAAGAAAAAGAACTGTAGGAGCGCCTGGGTGGTGCAGTTGGTTAGGCATCCGACTTTGGCTCAGTTCATGATCTCACAGTACATGAGTTCGAACCCCATGTCGGGCTCTGTGCTGTTAGCCTGCTTCTGATTCTGTTTCCCTCTCTCTCTGCCCCTCTCCCACTCACACTCTGTCTCTCTCAATAATAAATAAAACGTTTAAAAAATTTTTTTAGAAAAAGAACTGCAAGTCAATAAGATACAGAGACAACCCAATAGCAAAATGGGCAAACGACCTCAATAGACAATTCATAAGAGAATATCCAGATGGCTAATAAGCTTATGAAAAAGTATTCAACATCTTGAGGGAAATGCAAATTAAAAATATTGGGAGAAACCATTTTACCTCCAACCAGGACAAAAATGACAAAGAATACCACCTGTTGGTAGAGATGTGGTACAGCTGAACTCTAGCACTGCTAAGCTGAGCACACACATGATCTGGCAACTCCACTCCTGCTTATAAACTCAAGTAAAGGAAATGAAATATATGAGAGTGCTTTTGTCAACCAATAAACATCTACAAGCATGTTCACAGGAGCACTATCCACATATAATCACCTCAAGCTGGAAATTTTCCATGACCATTACCCCAGAATGGTTAAATAACCTGTGAATGTGTCACACTAGGAACACAGTAACACTAGGGAACACACAGAGAATGCTACACAACAGAATACATAAACTCCAACTACATGCAACAGTGTGCATGAATCACACAAACGTCATGTTGAACAAAGACAGACACAAAAGTGTGCACATATGAAGGACAAAGGCAGGCAAAACTTGCCTTACACTGCTATAAGTTAGGGTATTTGCCATTTTAGTAGGAGAGAGAAGGAGGCAAGGCAATGTTTTGGGTTGTTGGCAATGTTCTGCTTAATGATGTGGCTGCCAGTTATCTGGGCATGTCCAGTTTGTAAAACTTCACCAACAGTACTTATTATGTGTACTTTTCTAAGTATATATTATAGTTCAATAAGAAGTTGTATTTTTTTTTAATTTGGCACAGGGCCATGAGGTAGCCAGTGCCCACAAAAGGCCTTAAAGCTTAAGCATCATTAGATTTACAATAAATTTGCCTTTGGTCCCACCAGACATGTATATGTAAATAAAAAGCAGTTATTTTTCATCTTATAATTATCTAACTCTGTATCTAAGTAGATTTTGCCCAGAAATCTAAGTAACTTTTTCATCATTTAATATACATGGAATGTGCCAGGAAAATTTCTACTACTTGTATAGAGAAAGAGCTGTATTTTGTTTTGTGCAGAACCTTATAAAGATTTATTCAGGGGCGCCTAGGTGGCTCAGTCGGTTGAGTGTCCGGCTTCAGCTCAGGTCATGATCTCGCAGTTCGTGGGTTCGAGCCCCGCGTCGGGCTCTATGCTGACAGCTAGCTCAGAGCCTGGAGCCTGTTTCAGATTCTGTGTCTCCCTCTCTCTCTGACCTTCCCCTGCTCGCGCTGTGTCTCTCTGTCTCTCAAAAATAAATTAAAAAAAAAAAAAACCATTAAAAAAATTTATTCAGAATGCTAGAAAATAATATCACCAAAGGCATTGCCACATATTATGAGTCACCCACGCAATACACCTGTATCAGTCTCTATTTACAGGCGTCATATTTACAGAGGGAAATCTATGTGTGCCTGCAAGCACCTGACAGCCATGGCTTCAAACGTGCCAGCACCAGGCCATGTACAAACATCTTCTGGGAATTCACATATAGAAACACATACTGTATTACAAAGAGCCTTCCTTTATTTTTCCTTCATATTGCAGTTAAGATATTGTAGACATGTTGGTAAGTTTTATCATCTGAGAATTTCATTTCAGGATAGAAAAAAAGGACATTAGTTCTAATTCCTGAGTTTAATATCTGTTCTTGTATGTGACTCACATTATCCAAATCACAATTTAGGTAACATATTTACCTAAAATGTAAAAAATACAAAAACAAAAACAAACCAGGTGTCCAGGTGCCATTCCAAGAGCAATTACCTAAATATAGCTATCATAACTTTGATCTAGACATGGTAAACAGAATAAAAGGGAAATAAGAATTCAAATGACCAGATCTAAGATTCTTTTAAATCAGTAAGATCCAGTTTAGCATTCACAAGCAAGCAAAGGACTCCATTATTTTCCTGTTCTCTTTTAAAAATAGCTCCACCTTCAAGATTATACAAATTAGATCATTCTGCAGCAGGATTCCTCCTTACAGAGCAGCTCCCAGGAAGCACAAGCAGGCTGTCTGCTGTTGAAAATTACTCCTTTAAAAAACCCAAAAAACAAAAAACATGTTTTTGACTTTTCAGTTTCACCGGGGTAGTGACAACGAATATGTGCTACAGGTATTAATGGCTTCTGCAACAGATCTTTCCCACTAAACCCCATCAAATAAGTAAGGATCACAGAGGAGATACCCAGCAAATATGACAGCAGGATAATCAGGGATGTTGAGACTCAGCTGCGCCGATAGCTTCATCGTGGCCTGCAGCACTAAGAGAAATGAATCTAGATTGTTAACACAATCAGGTGCCAGCCTATCGACTAGTTCATCACCCAGCAAATTCCCCAGGAAATTTATTCCCAATTAATTACAAATGGCAAAAGTAGAAACTCCCTCGACAAGTTCTGTTTACAGACCTCATTCTTAGATAATGTCACTTAAGTAAGATAAAGTGATGACAATAATAGTAAAACTTTTTATAAAAACCAGAAAACCAACACAAGGAAGCTAATGAAATTTTCAAGTCATCTTCTTAAAAATTTTTTTTAAACTATTATTTTTTTAAATGTTTTATTTATTTTTGAGACAGAGAGACAGAGCATGAGTGGGGAGGGGAAGAGAGAGAGGGAGACACAGAATCAGAAGCAGGCTCCAGGCTCTGACCTGTCAGCACAGAGCCTGACGCAGGGCTCGAACCCACGAACGTGAGATCTGACCTGAGCTGAAGTCAGAGGCTTAACCGACTGAGCCACCCAGGCGCCCCTCAAGTCATCTTTGAATTCTTTTGCTCCATCATACCCCAAATCCAACTCATAAGCAAATCCTTTAGGTCTGAAAATATACCTAGAATCTGATGAATTCTCTTTCCCCCCACCTCTATCAACCAGTTCCAAGCCAATATTAGCTCCCATGACATCATCACAAGAACCTACCTAGACTCCCTGCTTCCACCCCACCCTTCTTTATAGGCTATTCTATACACAGTGGCCAGTGGGTATTTTAATACGAAAGTCATCATCATGCGTCTTCTCTGGCTCAAAACTCCCAGTGGCTTCCCATCTCACTTAAAGTCAAAGGTAAGTCTTACAACGGTCTGTAAGATGTGGGTCCCCTTTGCTTCTGTGACTTTCTCTCCCATTACTCACTCCTCATTCATTTGGCTCGAGCACACTAGACTCCTGATGTTCCTGGAACCTGCCAGTACTTGCTGTCCCCTCTACTGACTTGCCCACATGTGTGCTCCACAAGGTCTGCTCCCCGTCTCTGAGATCGTGTAGAACACCTTATTTAAAACTAACTCTCTCTGCTCTACTTTCCTACCTTACTTTTCCCCACCCGACATACCCTATCATTTGCTCATTCATTTGCTTATGGTCCAGGTTGCCCCCCTGCCCCTGGAAGCTAACGTCCACGAGAGCTGAGACTGTGTCTCTTTTATTAACTGTTCTCTCCTCAGTGTCTAAAATGGTGACCGGTATATGATGTACACTCGATCGTTACTTGCTGACTAGATAACTATTAGGTAGAGGAAGAGTTAAAGAGACTTATCCAAATCCACCTGATGAAGTAAAGCCAAATAAGAAACAAAATTCTAAAGTCAAAACATTTTTAGCATATGGTTTTAAAGAGATTATAGTAATTTGCTGACTTTCCTGCAGATATAAGAATAGGAGGAAATACCTGAATGAGCATCAAACAAAACAAAGCAAAACAAAACCAAATCCAAAGAGAGCCACCATTCCAGTTATTTTTTTTTTACATGTCCTCTTAAGTGGACTCAACTACAATGAAGCCTTACCAACCGAGACATGGCATTCATTCATCAGTGAGGCTGCCTGATCACCAGACCCTTCCCGAACTTAAGTAAATGTATCACTTGGCCTACGTCCAAAGCATGCCAAACTAAATTTATGACAAATCTTAGCTGAGGAGATCACGTCCCATTTTGAGCCCAAATTCATCCCTCCAATGAAATGATACTTTCCTTTTTCCCCATGGAGAGAAAAAGCTCACCAAGAAGATTAACGGGCAATGTCTAACAATATCATAGCTATCTTTTTTAAATAAGGTTTTTTAAGGAAAGATAAAGGGGATTATCTACAAGTCTTAAAAACAAAGTGATAATAATATTACATACAGTTAATGAACACTTCTCCCCATTAAAAGGCAAGAGCATAAACAATTTATTGCACATTTTGGTGGCAGAGAGGAAATACAATTAAATCCATTAATAGCTACAAGAGTTTTTATGTTCCCAAAGGACTTTGGTTTCCAGAGTTGCTTATTCATTTTCATCCACAGCAAAAATGGTGCATGGCAGAGATGACAAATGCTGTAGACTTGTAGACTACTTTCTACTTTCTACATTCTTTAGTTTTGAGGAGACAACATTACACTGCCACATTCCACTGGATATGAACTAGAAGTGCCAAACAAAAGCCTACTTGTGGGGCATTTGGGTGGCTCACTCAGTTAAGTGTCCAACTCTTGATTTCGCCTCACGTCATGATCCCACGGCTCATGAGTTCAAGCCCTGTGTCAGGCTCTGCACTGACAACACAGGGGCCTTCTCTCTCTCTCTCAATAAATAAATATATAAACAAACAAACAAACTTAAAAAAACTACTTGTGAAGACAATGTAAAAGATGACTAATGTATCTAGCAAAGTCTATCACAGGTCCATTATACCATCAAATTCATAGTTTCGCTGACATTTCCCAAAGATGTTATAGTAATGATTTCTATGAATATAAATGTTCAAACATTTTACAAACATTCTGTTTCTCTTTATAACAAATCAGCAAGGCAAAAAAAAAAAAAAAAGGTGTATTCACTTTTAAACAACAAGGAAAAAAAATGATTTGCCTAGATGTAACCAAAACAAATTTAACCAAGCAACAGATACAGGGCTTTACTTACTAATCCATAATTCTCCAACCAAACACGAAATTTGGCTTGTATCTCTAACTGCATCTTCAACAGGGTTTTTGACTCCCTAAACCTTTAGAAGATTAACCCTCTACCTAACTAACCTTGGACTACAGCCCAGACTAAGAAGTAGGTAAAATGTTTCTTTCTAGTCCTTAAAACACCCCAGGCGTGAATTCCATGTATTCAGATGATCCTGTCCATTACTCTTAGCCTTCACATACAGAGCCCATTCATTCCTAATATATTTGTTTATCTGGTTCTTTAGCCCATGGTGTAGCCAAAGCAGTAAAGTAGAAAGAAGGCATATTGATAGCAATGGGGAGAAATAAGACAAACACGAAACTAAAAAAGCAAACACATTAGTTTAAAAATATGCAACACATAGCAGTCTACCCTCTTCATCTTAAGCCCTGTTGTTCCCCATGAGGATCCCCTTCATCATGATGATCCACATTTGAAAAGAAGTGAATCTGTGTTTTACTTATTCTTAAGGAAGAACCAGAACATATAAATATATTTGTAGATTTCCAACTAAAATGAGACAGTAAGTCTTGGTGCTTCTTAAAGGAGAGAACACACACACACACACACACACACACACACACACACACAAATTTTTCATGACAGGCCTTAAATGTAATATCAGGTTTCTCCTATAAAAGTAGAATAGAATTTTTCTATAGTTTGAAACATAAAAAGGTACGCTTAAAGAGACAAGAGAAAAAAATCAACCCCATTTAAATTCTCATTTTCTTAGCAGTCACTTAGCTTTTTATTGGTAATAAATGACTAGCTGTAAACCAGTCTAGTTGCTCTTCTGGCTGCCAAACCAAAGTTAAAGAAGTCAGCAGGTAGAATAGGGAAGCTGTCAAGTCAAATTGGCTCAAAACAAAGCTGTGGTTTACAGGCGGGGCCTGCACCATCTCTTCCGTTCATATAAGCTGGCAGGATGTAGAAACAGGATCCTGATCCAGCCACTGCTTCAGAGAACCAAAACATTTTGTTTTGACTTTCTAGACTATTAAGCTTGGGGTTTGGCAGGATCTGGTATAAAGTGAATCCAACACCTTATGATGGTCCCACTGAGCAAATCATAATATCAACAAAGTTGCCCCGACTCCAGAAAGAAAGCAGTGTTTGGTGGGGTACTGGGGAGAGACTGAGAAGCTGGCCTGGCAGTAAAGACAGCAATAGTAATAGTAGTAACGGCTATTATTTTTGTTTTCTATGTGCTACAGAAGCATTTATTTAATCCTCATAATTAATGAGGGGGAGGCACAATTATTAGGCCTATTTTGCAAATGAGAAAATTAAAGCACTAGAGAGGTTAAATAATTTGCCCAAATCACTAAATGCTAAAGGACAGAATCGGGATTAAAATCCTGGCTAACTGGCTCCAGAACTGGCACTTAGAGCCATTCTGCTGTTAAATTTCTTACCATCTGTAATGCGGTAATAGAGCAGCGTTCTGTAATTCTAATATGACAAAGAATAAACATTAAATATTCTTTGTCAGCGATGAGAACCAGCCAGAGCTTGGGGAATACCGAGTTTAAACAGAGAAATCGTTCTGGTGTCGGATAATCATGAATCATGAGACAAATCCCAGCTCCCCCTACCTCTAAAACCATGTGGCCTTACAAAAATGCCTCCAGCTCACTGGGCCCTGATTTTCCTTTCTGGGAAGGGGATCTCAGTACCTGCCTCTGATGGTTATTGTGACACACAGGAAATGCTCAATTAGTTAGGTTTATTTCATTTGGGCATCAGCTCAAACATCACTTCACCAGAGGCCTTCTCTGACTACCCGATCCAAAAGAGCACTGCTGCCAACATTCTCAATTTCCTCCCTATGCTTTATTTCATTGTGGTGCTCACTCAGTACCTGCTTTTTATAAATATATTTGTTTATCTTTCTCCCTCCACCACAGTGTATACTCTAGGAGAGAATTAATTTTGTCAACTTGTTTGCTGCTGCCTCCTCAGCAGTGCTTGGCACATAGAAATATTCAATACGTATTTGTTGAATGAAAGTATTGTGTACAACAGATTTTCATTCAATAAACATTGTAAATAAAAAGGCACTGTTCGTGTGACAAATGTACTTATTGAACATCTATAAAATAACTAATAAATGAACAAGATTATTTCAGATGACAGTAACTAGTTGTGAAGACTTATAAACTTCCAGAAGGTACTGGGCAGGTTATGATAGCCTTCCAAGGTGGTAGATTAACTGAGACCTGAACGATACCCAGGAGCCAGCCATATGATGATGTGGGATAAGGCATCTCGAGTGTTAAGTGCAAAAGCCCAAAGGCAGAGATGACCTAAGGCCTGGCTTGCCCGGAGCCAAGTGAGCATGATGGAAAATGACAGGAGAGAAGGTCAAAGACACAGGAAGAGGTCACATCCTTAAGTCTTTCCTATGGCATGAAAAGGGGTTTTATTCTAGGTATGATGAACAGTTACTTGATAGTGTCCCAATCTTCACCCACTAGAATATATACTTTATGAAATCAAGGATTCTGTTTGTGACACACACCAGCTGATCTGTAAGTGTTTGCTAAATGAATGAATTGGAAAGATTATTAGGAAGGGAGTGACAAAATCTGATTTTCCTTTGAAACATCACCCCGAACTGCTACTAGTGGTTACATTCCAGGAGGAAACTAGGGTGGCCAAAGATGGGTAGAATGACAAACAGCAGAGTGAAATGTGGTTTGAGAGGTACGGTAACACAAAGAAGCGGAAGGATACAGCAGCTCTGTAAACCCTGAAGCCATTTGGTGTTTTTAAACAGGAGACAGGAAAAGGTCAGCGAGGAGGGAGTAAGTAAATGACAAGTTGATATCCTAAGCCTTTTGTGTTGTCTATAGTATAAGAAAGAGAAAAAGAAGCTGCTACAAAGAATCTCTATCTCACCTATGAAAAGAGGAACAAGTGGAAACTCAAGACAGACATACAGAATGTTTGGGAGAACAACTGTAAAGAAAAAACACCTTTTGATGTCTAAGCACAATAAGCGGTCTCCGTTCCCTCAGGGACAGGCCGTAGGTCAACTATACCCACAAGTGACCTGGGGGAACCTTGCTCACAGTAAGATTTTGAGAGGCAAGCTGTCATTTTGAGGAGTAGGTCCACAAAGAGATTCCTCTAGTAGGAATCAAGTTTAATTTAATTTAATTTAATTTTATTTTATTTTATTTTTTTATAAATAGTTTATTGCCAAGTTGGTTTCCATATAACACCCAGTGCTCTTCCCCACAAGTGCCCCCCTCCATGACCATCACCCCACAACCCCTTTCAGGAAACAAGTTTTAAAACACCATTCCCTTCTTATCTACCTTTGTCTATATCAGGCCACTAAAAAAGGTTACGGTGTAACTTCTAAGACCCACATCACAGTTCTAAAAATTTTTGCCAAAGCACTCTATGGATATTACCTAGTGTCAGGCACGGTCACAGAACTAGAAGTACTCTGAGGGCTGAAAGGGTGACAAAGGGCGGGTTTGTATAGAAGCTGGCAAGGACCATTGCTCCCAAAAAGAAAAAAAGGAAGAACAGTATTCAGGGTCAGAAAATGTATGAAGCTGCAACTAATCTCAGAGATTCTCACCTTGAGTAAATCTTAAAACACTTTACTATCTAAAAGAATCTACATAAATATTTAACAAACAAATAAATAAATGTGCCATTTTCAATATTACCTTGTAAGCTATGCCTCATCATCCACTCACCATGAGGGAAACAGTGTCTAGAACATTCTCCATTCACCATATTTGCGATCAGTAAAAAGGAATAAGTAACTCTAGAACCAAGAAAGGAAGGTGATGGGTAGAGTAAAACTTTAGTCCCCCATGTCTTCAGCCATCCAAAAACAAAGCTGTACTTTTTTTATAGCTTTATTACAATATAAATATAAATATAAAATTCATTCATTTAAGGCATACAATTGAGTAGAGTTGATACGTATTTTTAAATATATATATTTTAAAACAATAGTCACTGGTCTTTCCTATGACATTTATAAATCACAAAAAAATAAGGACAAAAATTAATATCATATATAATCCAATCATCTAAAAGTCATTTTGGAATTAATGATTCCAGGGGCACCTGGGTGACTCAGTCGGTTAAGTGTCTGACTCTTGATTTTGGCTCAGGTCATGATCTCACAGTTCATGGGAAAGAGTGCAGAGCCTACTTGGGATTCTCTCTCTCTCTCCCCCTCCCCCATGCATGCACTCATTCTCTCTCCCTCTCTCAAAATAAATATCTTTTAAAAATTAGAATTAAAGGGGCGCCTGGGTGGCTCGGTCAGTTAAGCATCTGGCTTCGGCTCAGGTCATGATCTCATGGTTCATGGGTTCAAATCCTGCATCGGGCTCTGTGCTGACAGTTAGCTCAGAGCCTGGAGCCTGCTTCAGATTCTGTATCTCCCTCTCTCTCTGACCCTCCCCTGCTCATGCTGTCTCTCTCTGTCTCTCAAAAAGAAATAAAAAACATTTTTTAAAAAGTTAAAAAATAAAAATTAAAAATTAAAATTAAAATTAAAAAAGTAATAATGAAATCTGTAGAATTTATGTCTCCAGTTAGTTTTCTCAGTCGGTACTGACTAAGGCCTAAAACTGTGGGAAACAAATGGCAAGCAGGCATCAGGAAGCAAATTCTCTACAGGAAGAAGTGAGCAGATTAAAAGGGAAAGACTAACAGATGAAAACTAACAGGCCCTTTAAATAGCGAATAACAGGGGCATATTAATATAATTTGGGGGACGGCTGGGTGGCTCAGTCAGTTAAGCATCCGACTTCGGCTCAGGTCATGATCTCACAGTTTGTGGGTTCGGGCCCCACATCGGGCTCAGAGCTGACAGCTCAGAGCTTGGAGCCTGCTTCAGATTCTGTCTCCCTCTCTCTCTGCCTCTCCCCCATTCATGCTCTCTCTCTCTCTCTGTCTTTCAATAATAAGTAAATGTAAAAACAATTTTTTAAACAATAATTTGGAAGAGGACCAAAGTATTCAGTTTAATTAAATGAATAAGGAGAAGCCACAGGTATTAATACTAGAAATATCACAGGCAATTCTCTTTAAAATAGTGTTAGCTAATAGAACTTTCTATGGTGCTGAAAATGTTCTCTATCTGCCTTATCTAATATGGAAGCCACTAACCACATGTAACTCGTGTGACAAGAAATGTAGCTAATAAAACTAAGAAAGAGAATTTTAAATTGTATTCAATTTTAATTAATTCTAATTGTAATAGCCACAATGCAACTAGTAGTTACTGGCTTGGGCTGCACAGCTTTCAAGAGAAAACAGTTTATGATGTTAAGACTTAACTGAATGTCCAACGGAACGCTCTCACAAACTGTTTTCTAGAAGATATAGAATCTAAGTAGCAATGTATCATCACTTCCTGGCCTTCTCTCCTGCTTTCCTACTCTGTCCCTCTCCAAGGCAGAGGCCAGGGGTAGGTCAGCCTCAGCCGCCCCGAGCGCTGGCTGCAGGTATCCTCTGGCTTGTAACAAGGAAAAAGAGTGCAGGTCCAGCAAGCTTTCTAACCAGACAACTGCCCTGTGAATGGCGGGAAAAGGAAAATACTCTAGAGCTGGTGCCAGGCCTAACGTCGTAATTTCCTAAAACCATCAGAAGTTTGCTGGTTGTTCTTCCAACGCGACCCAGGGAAGGGAGGAGTCCATCAGTGCTTGCCAACCTAGAAACAAACCACCTCACTCAGTGCAGCCCAAAGGGCCTCTGAGAGACATTCTACAACCAACTTCACACCCTCTTTTCTCAAGAGCCCTAAAACTCCGATTCCACACTGGAAAAAGACCAGCTCTTGTGAGCATTCCCATAGCTACTTTGGATGTCTAAAGCACACCCAGCATGTGACACCGAAGATGAGAGTCAAGCCAGTGCCAAATTTCAGAGGACCCATGAACCTTCAAGTCCAGGCCCAAACAGGACAAGCCTCCTGGGCTGAAGCAGTGAAAAGACACAGCCCGCATTCTTACCTGCACCTCCCTCATGCACACTGAGGCGAACGCTCACAGTAACAGAAAGAGCTTATTGGCTCAGCTAAGAAATTGGAAAACTAGTTTAAAAATAAATCACATAACCACTAATGTGCCCAAAAGATCTGTAAATCAATACTGGTAAAACAGACTTGTGAAAGTCATTCTCTTTCTGACAAGGAATCTGAGCTTCCACGGGGACAATGGGATAATATTACCACGACAGAGGGGATATTCTATTACAACACTCACAATGTGAAACTCAAATCTTCTAAGATACAAATATGCTTTTAAGACTTTTAATGCTAAGGCAATAATAGAATTCACCAGGTCTCTCTTGTTTGATCAATGTCATTTACTTCATATCTCTCATTTAAGAAGTACCTTCTTCTGTTCCTGGGGACTTGTCCAGGGTCCGAGAATCACCCAGGCTTCAAGCTGTACCCTCCTAGGCCCTGACCTGACTGCACCTCGCTGCGCCAGTCCAGGCCCCAGACCGGAGCCGCCTGCCCTCCCGTTGGGGGTCTGCATGCTCCAGTCCTGGGTGGAGATGGCTGACGTGATGGGGCCTGGCTCAGGGCAGGCGGAGGAGCTGGGGCACCCCGGTGTACCTCCAGGTGGTGCCAACCTGGTGGGGGAAGGGTAGCCTTCAAGCCTACATGTGGTCCATGGTCCTGAGGTCTAGGCAGGGCTTGCCAGCCCGCCCTTCCGCCCCCGCCCCTGCCTGTGCCTGCTTTGCACCCCCTTTGTTTGGGCCATGGTGTCTCTGCATTGCCTTCCTTTTTGCCTTCACCTCTTTTCTTCCCTCACCCCAGCACACGGGGTCTTGGCCCCCAGGCTGTGAGCTCCTCGGGGGCAGGCCCTCAATAAATGTAAAGTGCTGCTGCCCCAAAAAAAAAAAGTACCTTCTTCTTACAGACCTATAGGTCCTATTATATATTTATTTCACCCACATTTTAGAATGAATGGCAAGTAAAAGTGTTCCCAGTTAACGGATAAAAAATCTGAAGTGTGGAAGAGTTTGCCTCGGCATACAGTAAGAACACAAGAGTAGTATGTCCTGGCTCACCTAGTGCTTTTGTGGTTAGAAGGACAACTGCCCCTAAGTGTCTTGATGAAAATAACACTTCTGGTCATGCCAACTTCGCCATGGCCACTTCCTTTGGTTCTAACAGTTTTGTCCAATAAGGCTTAACTTCAGAACCCACTTAAAAAAAAAAAGTGGTCTAAGGAGAAATGTGACTCATAACTCCTGAACTCTTTCCCCAAGTGCACATACAGATAAGGATATGCAAATGTGCTTTTACTCAAAGACAAATGTGATACAGTTTGTAAGTGATATAGCAGAGCACATTTTATCTCCTAATAATTGGTTTTACAAAAGCCACCAAGGAAATTTTGTGCACCTGTTAAATTTAATGGTTTTTCTGCCTCTCCTACTGAAGTAACTCAAATAGAGAAAAGAAGAACATCAGGGGAAACTTCACCAGATACCATCCGAGGACCAAAGAGAAGAGATCAACAATGAGATTCTAAAAACCCTTCCCTTGGGGCACCTGGTGGCTCAGCTGGTTAAGTAAGCGTCAGACTCTTGATTTCAGCTCAGGTGATGACCTCATAGTTTGTGAGTTTGAGTCCAACATCAGGCTCTGGGCTGACAATGCACAGATGGATTGGGATTCTCTCTCGCCTGCTTTCTCTCTGGCCCTCCACCATTCTCACACATGTGCTCGCTCTCTCTCAAAAATAAACATTTAAGAAAAGATTAAAAATAATAAAACCCTTCCCTTAACATCAAGCAACATGCCCCCCTGGGGCCTACAATGTCACCACACCACTAGCCAAAACATGGGCCATAGTAGAGGAAACACTACTTAGTACAGAGGGAAAACAATGCCAATCTCTAAAGCTGTGGATTTTATAAAGGAACTATAATAGATCAACCTGTGCTTGTAACAGAATCTTACAAAACAAGTCTATTTCCTAGTGATTACCTGTGGAAAGCAAAAACAGAGATAAGACTAGGGCTTTTTCTTTCATAATTTCCATCTTTCTGTACTGCTTAAACATGTAATTGTAAAAAGGTATTAATCTTTTAATTAAAAAAATGTTGATAAAAATGTCAATGAATACGGGTACCTGAGTGGCTCAGTCAGTTAAGCTCCTGATTCTCAGCTCAGGTTTTGATCTTGGGGCCATGAATTCAAGCCCCAAGCTGGGCTCCATGCTACTTAAAAAAAAAACAACAACAACAAAAACAAAGGTGGGGAGGCCCTGGGTGACTCAGTCGATTAAGCGCCCAACTTCAGCTCAGGTCATGATCTAGCAGTTCATGAGTTCGAGCCCTGTGTTGGGCTCTGTGCTGACAGCTCAGAACTGGAGCCTGCTTCAGATTCTGTGTCTCCCTCTCTCTCTGCCCCTCCCCCGCTTGTGCTCTGTCTCTCTCTTTCAAAAATAAATAAACATAAAAAAATTTTAATAAGAAAAAGGAGGGGGCATCTGGGTGGCCTCAGCTGGTTGAGCAACCAGCTTTGGCTCAGGTCATGATCTTGCAGTTCATGAGTTCAAGTCTCACATCAGGTTTGTTGCTGTCAGCACAGTGCTGGCTTCAGATCCTCTGCCTCCCTCTCTCTCTGCCCCTCCCTCACTTGCACTCTCTCAGAAATAAACATTAAGAGAAAACATCTTTTTAAAAAGTCAATGAATAAAACAATTTTTTTTGAGATTTTTTTGAGAGAGAGAGCACACACACAGGAGAGAGGAAGAGAGAGAGAAATTGAGAGAGAGAATTCCAAGCAGCTCAGAGCCTGATTCCAGACCTTGGGAGCACAACCTGAGCCAAAATCAAGAGTTTGACACTCAACTGACTGAGCCACCCAGGTGCCCCCAATTTAGTTATTTTAAAGCCAACTGTAGGTATTCAACCTTAAAATCTTAAAAAAAATACTACGGATTCTGAAGGAATTTAAGTAAGAGCAGAATACACACTTGAGAAACAATTAGTACAATGTTCATCTTTATTTAAATATCTAATAAAGTGAAAGAGCTTTCCCCCCCAAAAGCAAATTATATTTCTATTGGGATCAAGAAATGGAAAGTGACCTTCCTAACACACAACTTTCAACTCTCTCTTCTCTGTACTAGGTAGAGGAACACACTCATAAGACTGAGTCCCGCAGCATGTATATATAGATATATAGCCTTAGATCCACAATCACATCCACATTTCTTAAGTGCACGTTCGTTTTACATGCTTGTTTCTCACTTGAGTTACATGAGATAAGAACGTTAATCCTAGACTATCTACAGAGTGCTGTACACAGGGTGCACATTGCCAATATATTCTAAACAACATGAACAAGTAAACAAAGAGACCTCAAATTAACCAGATGACTCTAGTAATTGAAAGGGCCAATAGCAGGACATTTTCTCCCCACAGGGTGTTATTTTCATCCTGCAGATAAAACAGCATGCTCCAAAGAGCACAAGTGTTCCACAAGGAGCTGCGAGGCACAAGGGTGAGAGCTGAAAAACAAAGTCAGAGCAGGACAGCTGACAATCTCAAAGGCTGGCCGGTAGGCAGGACATAACTGCATGCCCTCAGCAGGGGCAAACAACAAGCCAACCAAGCCTCGCACCAAGTTGGCACAGTAATTACCAATTCACTCAGGATGGTGGGCAGTTTCTTCGGCTAATAATTTATTACTTCTCAGGGACCAAAAGGCACAAAAAAAAAAAAAAGTCAACAGCAATTAGTGATTTTATTTATCTCCCTCTGTGGCACAGCAGCTTCTTCCCGTTGGCTCAATGCCTTTTCAATCTAACAAGCTGAAGAAGGCAGCTGTCCAAATGTCACCTGTCAAACAGCAACAGATGTGAAGGAAGAATAGGCAAGCATGTATCACTAACGCTGGACCAATGCAGGAAGGGGCACAGTGCTTTCAAGTTTGAAAGAGGTAGATCAGAATACTTAAGCTACAGACGGTCCTACCTAGAAAGAGGCCCAAGGACCATTACACCCTGGACTCCCACTTGAGTTTGGTGTTGTGCTAGGGCACTGGCCAAAGCAAACTAAACTAACGTGGCTTCTGATTACCCTTAAAGAAGAACAAAGGAAAAAAAGAAAGGGTAAGCCAACAAAGTAAATGCCGAAACACAAAGGACATGAAGAGTGAGGGAGGCGGGGCATGAACAGAACACAGTTTAGCATTATCTAAAAAAGTTTCGGATGTACATATACCCCGCAAAAGCAATACCACCCCTACATATAAAGACAACCAACAGAAACTTCTGCAAAGATCACTAGGAGTCCTGGCCAAAAATACTTAGAGCAATACTGCTCCTGTTAACAAACAAGAAAACCCAAATATTCACCGAAAAGAGAAGATGACATAGTCATAAAATTAAATTATATCCATTAGTGAAAATATTTAAACTACAGCTACCATACCCCACTGCCAAGTCCCGCAAACTTAATGTTGAATTAAAACACACATACGCATTAAAATAAGTCACAGAACGCATACAGGATGATAGCACTTACATGAACTTCAAAAACACCCTAAAAATATATTGTTTGTAGACGCACGCATGTAGTAAAACTATTTTTAAAAAGCAAGGGAAATAATAAACACAAATTCATGATAGTGTTTACCTTTGTGGGGGGGAAATAGGGGACAGGGTCAGGAAGGGGCATCCTGGGGGCCTCATTCAACACAATTTAAAATGTTCTGTTTCTTAAACTGAGTCAAGTTGACAAATGTACTTTTCATCATTTTGTTAAATACCCTAACTAGGAGACATAGTTGTGTGTGTGTGTGTGTGCGTGTGTGTGTGTGTGTAACTTTGTATGCATGAAATGATTCAAAATAAAGACAGAGAGAAATAAATAGAGTTGAGTCTGGAACCAGAAGATACTTAACCCCTCCTGACACGTCCATCTACCCCAGGCTGGGCCAACAGAATAAGGAGTGAGTCCAAAACTCCAAGACAACAGAAGCGACTCAGTTTAGAGGTGACAAAAAGATCACCTCCAGGCACTTTTCTGGGCTTACAAGGCGAAACCAGCTCCAGAGTGCCTGTTCAAGGGCTAAACTGTAAGACACTGCACACTGCCCCCAAAGAGTTGAAGAAAGACTGCTTTGCCAATACAGAAACAGAAAACATCACAAACTCAGGGCATATTTTACCAATGAAAGGAAAGTCCCCAGACGGTTCCAACAGACAGAGGAATGGATTGAATTCAGGAACAACGCAGTAATTTGATGTTGCCCTGCAAGGCTAAGAGAATTTGTGACTGGCTACTGGGGAGGAGGAAGGGGATGAAAAATGCACTTAAAGACACACTAAACAGGGCTCTGACAAGAGCACAGAGGCCGGGACAGAACGTGTGTCATCTGAAGCATAAATGAACGCGTGTGTCTCGGAGACTAACTAGAAGCCTCAAGGGTTACTACACGGGCTTCATCCGGCTGGAGGTGACGACCGAGTTTGGCACACGCTGAGTATATTGGGAAATAATAATATCAGAAGACATCTATGCCACATCTATGTAACATATGTACGGCCCACGGGCGCCAACGAGGCGGGGGGAAGAGTCCGTGGCATTCGCAGGGAAACGGACCGTCAGGAAGACCGGATTCGGTCAGATCAACGAGACAGGCCCAGGGCTGAGAGTCCGGGAGGCCCCAGGCGGGCAGGGGAAGAGGGGGGGTCCCGGCCGGAGGCCGAAGGTGGGGCTGCCAGGAGAGGGCGGGGTCCCCGCTGGAGGAGTCCCGGGGGGCCGGGCGGGAGCCAGGCCGGGCGGCCAGGGGGAGTCCAGGGAGGGGGCGCTGGGACGTGGAGGAATGAGAGGGCGGGGGGCCTGTCGCGGCCCCGGCCCTGCGGCCCCGGCCCCCCCGCTCACCTGGGCACGCAGCTGGACGAGCTCCGGTCCACCTCCCAGGTGGCGTACAGGTTCATCTGCACCGGGGCGGGGGTGCGGCCTGGCCCCGGGCCGCCGGGAGGCGCGGAGCCGGAGGCCACCGCGACGGCCATGGAGGTGGAGGTGGACGAGGACGAGGAGGAGGCGGCCGCCGCCGAGGTGGACGAGGACG
>NC_043710.1:5808022-5834980 GCF_006229205.1 Suricata suricatta
AGGGGAGGGGTTCGCGCTCGCGCCCGCGCCCCAGGCGAGCCTGTGGGCGCGCTCCTCTAGCTCCCGAGGAGGGGAGTCCTCGACACCGGCCGGCTCGGCCGCACCCTCCCCTCAAATCTGCGGCGCGAGCGGCAGCCAGCCGGCCCGGTCCTCCCCTCCCCCGCCGTGCTCTCTGCAGCAACAGCCTGGCCAGCGGAAACTCCGCTTTTCCGGGGCGCGGCCCCGGCCGGGGGGAAGGTGGGGGCCTGCCGCGGGAGCGCGCCTCGGGCCCCCTGGGTCCCCGGAGCCGACAGAGCGGCCCAAGCCCGCGTCGCGGCATCCTGCTGGGCCCCTGCTCTGCCGCCCCGGGGTTTCTTCACAACCTACAAAGGGATCGGTGGTGCGTCTGCGGGCCGTGAAGTTTCCGTCTCTGCTGCTCTCCACCGAAGGCAGGGGCTCAGGGACCTGAAGTCCAAAAGGCCCTGGCCCATCTGGAGCCATCCTTTTCTGTCTCTAGTTCCCTCGCCCCAATGAAGCATTATAGAGCCCCAAGCCCCCCATCCCTGCCCTCAATTGCTTCCACCTGTAATATTTTCTCTGCCTCACCGTTTAATTTCTAAAATCCTATTTCTCCCAAGGCCTACATCAACTGCCGCGTTCTGCACGGGATCGCCCACACTTCCGCCCCCATCCATCACCTCCAGAAACCATCTTGAAGCCTCCTGACATCGGCATCTCAGCTGGTGCACTTCCAGCAAAGCAACACCAGTAGCACCACAGCAGTATGACTTCTCTCCCAGCATCCGGCAAATGCCCGTTGGGCCCCTGAAGTCCAACCTAGTCTATCTAGCCTGTTGGGAAGACATCTGGACACCAGACTGGAACCAGGAGAAAGCCAGTTCCCCCCTCCCCAACTTAGAGGCTGGGTGACTGAAACTACCCAGGGGTTCACATGGACTCCGGACAATCTAGATTCTGCGCTGTGTTCGCTCCCTGGTAAGGACTTGGGACTCTTGGCCACAGGTCTATTAGGAAGGCCTGACCTGGCCTACTTCCCAAGCCCACTGCATTTCTTCAGCCCAGCCAGGGTGCTAAGCTGGCTATTTTTAGTCCCCAAGGACAAAGCAGTAAGGTCAAACCAGATCTAGGGATACTTGCCCCAGCGCCTTCCTACAAAAGCAGGCAGTGGTAAAACAATTTCAGCATGGCTTTGAATGTATCCCCACTCTCAACTGCAACATCTGATCCACGTGCATGCCCACGGTCACTGGGGCAGCCCTGAAGTTGCAGAAAAAGCCCATTTTTTTAGCCCTTTTGCCCAAGGGGATTAAAAAAATGGAAGGAGGCGCACCTGGGTGGCTCAGTCAGTTAAGCATGATTTTCGGCACAGGTCATGATATCACGGTTCAAGCCCCACGTCAGGCTCTGCACTGATAGTGTGGAACCTGCTTGAGAGTTTCTCTCTCTGCCCCTCCCTCTCTCTCTCTCAAAATAAATAAACTTAAAAAAAAAAAACGGAAGGAGGATCAGAAGTGTTACATATGCATCTCTTTCCTTGGGAAACAGCTTTATTTACAAAACAGATCTAAATTAAGAACATGAAATGACAAGCCCTTGGGAACTGTGGGAGAGCTGGCTCTTGGGGACCCTGTGTGAAGCCCGAGCATCCAGACAAGGAGCTGAAAGGAGGGCCAGGTGTGGGAGGGGGACCTAGAATTTGAACTCCTTGTATTTCTTGCTGCCCCCGCGGCTGTCCTGGGGCTGAGCTTTCCGTTTCTTTTGCTGGAGGAGAGAAAGAGAAACAGGTTACAACAAGTCAAACAACCCACTGATCCCCAAGACAAGGGTGGGCAGCCTGACTCAGCCACACAGCTCTGTGGAAAAAGTGCTAAAACTGGATTCTCAGACTTGGATGAGTTCCCCTCCCTGTGCCTTTGTTTGAGCATCCTTAAAAAGGGCAGCCCACCAGAGGATTTCTAAGGTCCCCAGCATCAGGGAAGCTCAGGGCAGCAGACAGAGAGGACACCACTCCACTGAAAAGGGAGTCCCTGGCTCACACCCAGCCGGGTTCCCCTGTGACCCCTACCTTCTGTTTGGCAGCGTGCTCGGCCACCATGTCACTGAAGTCTTCCTTCTCCACCTGTGCCTGCTGCTCCCGCACGTGCTCCTCGTACTTCTGGGTCATGGCCATGGGATCCAGCTCCAACTCTTCAGGCGCCAGGGCCACTTCCACACCTTGCAGTTCAGGAGCGGGGCCCTTCCGGCTCATAACCTAGAAAAAGGACCAGCGTCTTGTCATCTGTGGAGGGGTTTAGAAGACTTAGTTTCTGCCCCCTTTTCCAGCCCCCAAAAGAGTACTCACTGTGGACATGTCATAGATATGGGTTGATCCCATCATGGCTCCCCCAACAGTGGCTGTTCTCTTCTCTGGCAACACAGTGAACAGCTGAGGTGTTTCACTTCTGCAGAGGACAAGGGGGTCAGGCCCAAAAAGGAAGAGACAAAAGGGTTTCCAGAAGAGGAAGCCAAAAGAACATGAGCAGCACCTCCGCCCCGCTCCCGGAAGAGATTCCAAGCCACCCAGAGGAAAAACAATGCCTAGGCTGCCTCTGGAGGTTTTGGAGACCCACAGAGGAGAGGACTGGGTCCGTGGGGAGAGGGGTGGGTCGGTGCTGATTCTAGGAAAATACAGCCTGGAAGGGATACAGAGACTGAGTTAAGATATCCTCCAGACCAAGCTTAGAGGATCAGAGACCAAGATTCCCACATGTGAAGAAGAGCTAAGGGTCAGGCTTAAAATCTCCAAAAGAAGTGTGGTACAGAGAAGATGGCAGGAGAGAAGACGCTAGAATAGCTCCCGCCCAGTGTTGTGCCTGGGGCTCCGGCAGGGAGACTTTAAACTTCCGGTGCTTCCTAGGGTGCAAGAGCCATCGGAGCCAGTCTTAACCTAATCCCTGCTTCCTATACTCCAATTGGCCACAGTACCCTTCCTTCTTTTCTTCCTGGATTATGCAAAGCCTGAACCGTCTGCTTCTGGAGAAGGAATAACAGGGACCAGATTTACCCTCCCACCTGAAACAACCAAAAAATAGGCAGAACACATGAAACAAAGGACTTCAAGTCACTGGACATGGGGGACCAATGGGGGGCTCTGCAGTGAGAGTCCGCAAGCCATGAAACACGGAGGGGGAGCGCTCGTAGAGCCCAGAGGACGTCATGAGTTGAAGGGATGAAGCCCCAAATCCAGAGAGACCAAGGCAGCTAAGATCACAGGAGAGTCTTAGGGAAGAGACAGCAGCACAGAGATTTGAGAACTCGAGGGACCTAAAGAGGGTCCTCAAGTACTCAGGGGACACACTGTGTGGGAGGAAAGTGCCGGAGCCAGGGAAAGAACCACCCGCGAAAAGCAAGACTTGAGAGAATCACACTGTTTCCAGGCACCTTGACGGTGTTCCTGAACAAAGCTGAAGATTTGTGGAAATACAAAAGAGGGGCGCCTGGGTGGCTGAGTCGGTTAAGCATCTGACTTCAGCTCAGGTCATGATCTCAAGGTTTGTGAGTTTGAGCCCCACATCAGGCCCTATGCTGACAGCTCAGAGCCTGGAGCCTGCCTGCTTCGGATTCTAGGTCTCCCTCTATCTCTGCCCCTCCCCCACTCATTCATTTTCTCTCTCTCTCTCTCTCTCTCTCTCTCTCTCTCTCTCTCAAAATAAATAAAACATTCTTAAAATTAAAAAAAAAAAGAAAAGAAAAAAGAAATACAAAAGAACCCTGGGCCCAACAAGGTAAATTTCACCCAGTCTGGCCATCAAACAAAAGTAAACAAGCATGCAAAGCAGCAGAAAATACAATCCTTAAGGAGGAAAATAATTAATTTAAATCACCCCAGAACTGGCATGTTATTACAACCATATGCCATATGTTCAAAAACAGAAACACAGAACATATGAAAAGATCCAAATCATACGGTTGGAGGCGAAAACTACATGGGATGGGATTCCCGTCAGATTAGAAACGGCAGAAAAAATATTAGCAAACTTGAAGAAACAGGAATAGAAGATTTCTAAAACGAAATACAGAGAGGAAAGAGTTATTTTCAAAATGAGCAGAGCATCAGTGAGAAGGAGGTCAACTTCAAGAGATCTAATTCATGTATAATTGGAGTTACCAAAGGAGAGAAGAAGGCAAAGGGAACAGAAAATATATTTGCAGAAATAATGGCCAGATTTTTTCCAAAATTCATAAAAGTGATTAACTCACAAATTCAAGATACTTACTAAACCCCACGCAAAGAAACATGAAGAAAACTACGCCACACTCCACAGAATTAAATTGTTCAAAATAACAAGAGAGAAAATCTTAAAAGCTGCCAGAAGAAAAAGGACACATCATATCCACAATAAAGGAAAGCAAACAGACTTCTCGGCAGAAACAATTCAAGAAAGACACCACAGCAAATCTGTAAAATACTGAAAGAAAAAATTAAAAAAACACTGTCAACCTAGAATCCCATACCTGGCCAGAATCTTCCCAAAAATCTTTGAGGGGCGCCTGGGTGGCTCAGTCAGTTAAGCCTCCAACTTCAGCTCAGATCATGATCTAATGGTTCATGGGTTTGAGCCCCTGCGAGGGGCTCTGTGTTGACAGCACAAAGCCTGGAGCCTGCCTGCTGTGGATTCTAGGTCTCCCTCTCGCTCTCTGCCCCTCCCCCACTCATGCGTGCGTGTGCGTGTTCTCTTTCTCTCCCTCTCTCTCAAAAATAAACATTTAAAAAATTTTTTTTCGAAAGGACAAGTGAAGAAGTAATGAGACTGCCAACACTTGAAAGAGTTGACCAGCAAACACTCAAGAAATGTTCAAGGAAGCCTCTGTATACAAAGAAATGAAAGAACACGAAAATGGTAATTACATAGCTTAATATACGCCTAATATGTAAATCTCACTAAAAGATAACTTAAAAAAGAAAGATAACTGACCTTTTAAATAAGATTAACCACACAGTGTAGGATTTATAACATGTAACAGTAAAAAGCGTGACAACAGTGCAAAGGCTGGCAAGAGAGAAACAAGCGTGCTGTTGTTCGGGCCTTAGCCCTCCAGAAGCGGCAGATCACTTGAAGGTAGACTGTGATCAAGATGGACGTTACAAACCCTACAGCAACCACTAAAAATAACAAAACAGAGCTTAACAGTTAGTAAGTCGACAAAAGAGAGAAAATGGAGTCATAAAAAAATGTTCCATTGGGGCGCCAGGGTGGCTCAGTCAGTTAAGTGTCTGACTTCAGCTCATGTCACCATCTCACAGTTCACGAGTTCGATCCCCACGTCTGGCTCTGTGCTGACCGCTCAGAGCCAGGAGCCTGCTTAGATTCTGTCTCTCTGCCCCTCCCCCACTCCCTCTCTCCTTCTCAAAAATAAACAAACATTAAAAAAGTATTTTCTTAAATGTTCTATTAATCTAAAATGTAGGAAAATGGAACCAAAAACAGACTGGGCAAAAAAGATGATCTCATGGAAAAGGGGTCAATTCATCAAGAAGACTGGACAATCCTACACATTTCTGTCCCGAATAAGAGAGTTCCAGAGCAGGACCATGTGAAACCCATGCCTATCTTAGGCACTTCTGGCTCCTTCTGCCCCAGATCACCCTGTGGCTGGCTCTTTCCTAACATTCAGCTCTCAGCTCAGACAGCTCAGCAAGGCCTTGCCAAAGTCCTCCCCACCACCCAAATCCCTCTACATCCCATTGTCTAGCTGACTGTGCTCCACCATCCGATCCCCATCTGAAATTACCTTGTTCTCTAATGAACTGCTTACCTTGCATTTTTCACTGCCTAGAGCAGTGCCTGGTGTTCAGTAACTGATTCATGAGGGAAGGAAAGGGGGGGACAAGTCAGCTGGCCAACCCGAAGGCTGAAGGGAAGAGAAAGTCCTTCCCTCTCAGCCCTGCCTCGTTCCCTTACCCATCCATCGCTTCTTCAATCTTCTTCTTCCTCAGCTCGATGAGTTCGGGGGTCTCCATTCCAGCCGGCACCGACGAGAACCCTCCAGGAGTGATGAGGCCGCTTGGAAGAGAGAAACAAGCTCTGGAGTAAAGAGAAGGCCCCCAGTGACGGGACTACGTCAGAGGCAGACCCTGCTCTCCCCACCTGTCCGCAGGGGTAATAAAGCCCGTCTCATCTGGTTTGTCTTCATCACTCTCTTCCTCTTCCTCCTCTTCTGAAGACTCCTCATCAGAAGGCTCCAGCTCCCCCCAAGGGGTCCTATCAATCTCTTCCTCCTCAGTCTTGGTCTGAAAGAGATCGTTCATTCATTCGGCAAATGTTTACGATAAACTTATCACGAGTCTGGTTGTTGCAAACTGAAAGAAAAGTAGAGACAGACCACAGGCTCTGCCTAAGGAGAGCTCATATCCTAGTGGAGAGCCTGCACCGCATCCCAGGAATGTGCACACCCTTTTCCAGACTTTGAAGTTTCAGAATACCCAGTTCCTCCCTGATAATGAATCTATAAACCAACTGTCTCTAAACTCCATTCCTCGGGGCGCCTGGGTGCTGAGCCTCCAACTTCAGCTCAGGTCAGGTCTCACGTTCGTGGGTTCGAGCCCCGCGTCAGGCCCTGTGCAGACAGCTCAGAGCCTGGAGCCTGCTTCCGGCTCTGTGTCTCCTTCTCTCTCTGCCCCTCCCCCTCTCATGCTCTGTCTCTCTCTGTACCAAAAATAAATTTTAAAAAAACATTTAAAAAAAAACAAAAAAACCACCTCCATGACCTCAAATAAGACAGTCATGGCCTATACCTGAAATTCAGCAGCATTGGTTCCGAACACGTCACCATAGAGCGGCTTCCCAGTCTCATCTACTGGGGGTTTGCCCCAGCCACCAGCGTGGTACCCAAAGGAACAGCTCTGCGAGAGAGGGAACGCAAGTCAGTTCTGCTCCTGAGCTCCAAAACAAACACTGAAGCCCTAGAGAAAACTCCCACTACAAAGTATAGAAACTAGCACTTGGCAACTCTGGAAATTATGATTTCAGAGAAGTAAATGTCATAAGGCATTACAAAGCAAAAGTAATGAGCCACGAAAATCCAGAGACAAGAGGATGGGGAGAGGGGAGGCAGAGAGTGGACTAACAGCCTTAGCCTTCATGGTAGAGCCCATGTTGCCTGAAACTGAAAAAAGGTACTTTAAAAAATGGACTCAGGGCGCCTGGGTGGCTCAGTCGGTTAAGCCTCCGGCTTCGGCTCAGGTCATGATCTCATGGTTCGTGGGTTGAGCCCCGCATCGGGCTCTGTGCCGACAGTTAGCTCAGAGCCTGGAGCCTGCTTCCGGTTCTGTGTCTCCTTCTCTCTCTGCCCCTCCCCTGCTCGCGCTGTCTCTCCCTGTCTCTCAAAAATAAATAAATGTTAACAAGATAAATAAAACTAAAAATGAAAACTTAATACCATTCTTGAGATAAGATTATTTCTATCAATTTACATATCAGAAACACATCCACCAAATTTTAAATCTGATTATTTCTGAGTGGCGAAATTACGGGGGACTTAGTTTCATCTTTGAACTTGTTAAATCTGATCGATTATTTTACAAAGAGCAGGTCAGATGTTTTTGAAGAACAAAAACTATTACTCTGTTTTGGGGGAGGGGGAAGAGAGAGAGAAAGACATGGCGGGATGAGCGAAGGGAAAACACGAAGCAGGGGCGGCTAACGGTGAAGGAAGTAAGGGAGCTTACCTCGGGGATGGGGGAGTTCAGTCCGGGGATTTTCAGGTTGGGGTACGACGGGGGCGGCCCGTACCGCTGCATGGCGATCAGCCACGGGGGAGGGACCTTGTGGGCGTTCTGTTGCAGGCAAGAGAGCAGGAGATCGTCTGCCCGACCCTGTCCTCTGTCTCCCTTCTGCCCCAATCCCCACCCTCTTCTTGGCTTCCCCAGTCAAGGTAACTGGCACTCACCGGTCCTACTGGCATCCCCAAGGAAATCCTTAGCTCATCAGACAGATCTCCTGGCTTCTTTTCCTTCAGTCGAGTTTCAAACTCCTTCCCCTGGGAAAAAAGCAGAGCACGCTGTGTTAGGAACACCAGACACGCACAGGGAGTTCAAGGGTGAGAGGACAAGAGAACAAAGAGGAGAAGTCCCAATCCACACCGGGTACCAAATCCCCCTGGGGGCTGCTCAGTGCCTGTTGGTTCTCAGCACGCCTTTCCCTGGCTTAGGTAGGAAAAAGAAACAAAGGCCAGCACGGAGGGAAGAACCAAGACTCCCAGGGCTGACATTAACCCCCTAGAAGAACATGGCCAGATTTAGGACCTGCTGTCTCATCTGTAAAAGGACGGACCCGACAGGATGATCTCCAAGGTGCTTCCAGCTCAAAAGTTCCCTAGGATCACGGTGACTACTGTTTCAAGGATCAAGAAAACAAACAAACTTTTCTCCCACCCTCCATACTAATTGTTTTCTAAAACCATCTACCCTTGGCCCTTCTTCCTAACCAATTATCATTTTTTAAAGACATGGTCTGAGGGCGCCTGGGTGGCTCAGTCGGTTGAGTGTCCGACCTCAGCTCAGGTCATGATCTCACAGCTTGTGGGTCCGAGCCCCGTGTCAGGCTCTGTGTTGACAGCTCAGAGCCTGGAGCCTGTCTTCAGATTCTGTGTCTCCCTCTCTCTCTGATCCTCCCCTGCTCACATGGTCTCTCTTTCTCAAAAATAAAAATAAAACATAAAAAAAAAAAGACATGGTGTGAATCTCTCCTCCCAAAAAACTACCTCATTTTAAGATTTCAAATTCCACTCCAACCAAGGGAGTTGATGGACAATTCTCAGGCTGAGAGTGGGAGTCACTGCACCAGCTTCAAAAGCCTTCCCAACCAGGAGTCCCACAGCCGTGACCCCAGGCCCAGCTCTGGTCCCCAGCCCCGGCACCCGAACCTCATAGTACAGGTCCCCGTGGATGGTCAGTTTGGGCTTGGTCTGCCACTTGAAGAAAGCGTCGTGCAGCTTCTGGTAGTCAATGTCAATCTTCCCCATCTTGGGACGAACCTTCTCTCGCATTTTGGACTTCATGGTCTTCTGTTCTTCCTGTGGAGAATGGCAGAAGGTAGGTCATAAGAGGTATTCACCAAGTTTGCCTCTTAACAGATCTGGTTCCTGCTCCCAAAGACATAAAGGAAAACTTCATTTATCTCATCCCAAAAGTCTCCAGAAATCCTTCTTGTTTAGACCTCTCAAAAATAATCCATGTTGGGCAAAACAGATGTATCATATAAAATCGTCCTTAACTACGTTATGTTGATAAATATTTTTTTAAGCCATCTGATCAAGAGGCTGACCTCATTAGCTGCCTTCAGAGAGAACTGGGTGACCGCAGTCTAACTCTAAGTTTCATCGTGTACTTTGGTACCTCCTGGACCTTTTGCAGTACACGCAAGTATTACCTACTCAAGAAATTTACTTTAAAAACTGAAATCTAAGAAGTTACATGACCGCCATGGATCTCTAGCCATAAAACACAGCAGGCTCGCTTAGGTAGCAGAAAACGGCAGACACAGCCAAAAGCAGCCTGTAGGAAAAGGAGTCACTGTGCGCGGATCGCTCAGAGCTGGCAGTGTAGGCAGGGGACGAGTGAGGAGGCAAGGGGGAAACTGAGCCACTCAGAACTAGAAGTCTGAGCGTGGGGGCAGGTCAGCTAGCCTGGAACACTGAGGTCTGTCTTCCCTTCCCAAGTCAAGGCCTTTCCCTCCCACCCTGTGTCATATGCAGGGATGACTTCTGGAGAATGGATAATTAGACAATTAGGAAGTAGGTGGGTTTGGGGAATGAGATTCCGGATTTTGACACAGGCTGCTGTTAAGGATGCGGCTCCGGCAGGGCAGATGCGAGCCCTGCCCGGTCCCTCACCTTCTCCTGCAAGGCCTCCCGCATCTCCTGGATGCCTGTGCGCTTGATGAAGTCTGGCAGCTCGAAGGGGGGCTTCTCAATGCCTCGTTTGCCCTGTAGGTACTTGCGCTTAAAACACCAGTGGCGTGGCACAGGCACAGAATTCCGAGTGGCCTTGAGGTGAACCAAGAGCTTGGGGTCCTGCGCGGTGACATCATGCATCTCCACAACGTCAGGCCGAGCCACGAGCTGGAAAACACGGCAACGCGCCACTAGGAAGCCCCAGCCTCTCAGATCTGAAACTTTCTCTTTTTCTTCCCCAAAGGAAACATACCTAACTCACCCAGGCCTCCTTCAAAACCCTCCACCCTGTCCCCCATGCAAAACCCATGTGGGTTTCTAGGAGCTCCTCATGGGGTCTCCCAGCCAGGCTCCGGGCTCTGCTGGACCATCTCGATCTCACCTGCTTGAGTTCGGCTACAGTGAAGCGATTCATTCGGCGCAACTTTTTCTTGGACAACTTGGGGGCTTCTGGCTTCTTCTCCTGGAACAAAGCCATCACTCTTTTTGAGCAGGACGATGAGGAGTGAACCACACTGCCCGGCTCCCCGCGAAGGGCCTCTCCTTCCCGAGAGTTCACCACGGTCCCTCGTGGGATGCGTCTCAGTCGCCCACCCTCAGCACCTATCTCCCCCAAGGGGACGGGCCTCACCTGCTCATCATCACTGCTGTCATCATCGCTGTCCTTGTGCTCCTCCTCAAAGCCCTTCTTCTTGGGGGCCGCCGAGTTCTCCAGTTTGTCAAGTTTCTCTGGCTCCTTCTCTTTTTCCTTCTTCACGTCATCCGTGAGCTGAGGAGGCAGACAACATGGAAATCCCAGCCCTGTACCCATCCCTTGTCCCTGAACCCAGCACCGTAGAGGCCCTCCGTACTCTGTCTTTCCCCATCCCTGCCCCTTCCCTGCTCAGCTTTGCCCCTTCAGAGTATGCTGCTCCTTGTACCTTGAAAGCCTCAAAAATCCTCTTGAAGAAGATGAAGTTGGGCTCATAAATTTCCGGTTCTTCGGTCACATACTCAATTTCAACATCGGCCGCTGGGGAGTCCGAGCCACGGGACCGGGCCGACTCTTTCTCTCGGTCCCCAGAGCTCTCAGAGGACGCCCCCCGAACCCGCTGGGGCTTTTTCTTCTTCTTTCGGTTCCGACGCTTCCGATTTTTCTGCCAAAATAAGGAAAACCAACTGGGTCAGAGAATCCAAGTCCCACGCCTGCCTCCTAATTTCCTCATCCAATTTCCCCAGATAGCTAAAAAAAGAGGCCTTGAAGTCAGACTCCAAAGTTCTGCCCCTGTCACACTGTGTGCCTTTCAGTAAATTACTGCGCCTCTCAGAACCTCGGTTTCTGCAGCCAAAAAACGCAGGCACGCACAGTACTCTGGACTCCAAAGATTTATGGCAATTAAATGAAAGATATCCATAAAATGCTTAGGACAGAAGCTGGCATGAAATAGCAGCTGCTACATATGAAACACTTAGAACTGGTGTCACTTTAGCGCCCAAATCCCGTCCCCTGACATCCCGTCCAGGCTCAGCTCCATCCCGTACCTCTTTCTTGGATACAGACACTGTGTCCTCCTCGGTCTCTGATGCTGACTGGCCCAGGGACGAGCGAGTGTCCATTTCCATTTCCTCTTCCTCTGTAAGGGAGACGGTGACCATCAGACCCCTCACACGGGTGACCCTGCCACTCGCCCGCAGTAACTCCTCGTTACCAAGAGCCAGTTTCTCTGTCACACCCTCCGTGGGGAAGGGACAGAAGCCTGCAGACCCGGCCTCAGCCTGTCCAGGATCCGTCCCTGCTGCCCGTGGGACACCACACACTCACCCTGTTGAGAGTTCATCTCTTCCTGGCGGCTCTCCTTCAGCTGCAGGATCTTTTCCAAAGCCTGGGGGATCTTGGGTCCCACGGAGGGGTCATCCATCTGCAACAGACAACCCAGGGAGAGGGGATGGCCTCAGGATCCCCACCTCTTGTGCTAGAAAGGCTGCCGGCCAGGGGACGTAAACAGCAGAGAGTGACAACGCGCACTGGACCAAGTCAGCCCTCAGCTCCCCTCAGAACCCTGCCCCAGAAAGAGACCCCAGACCCGATTTCCTACCATACCTCGATACCCTTGAACGAAGCATGGCTTCCTCCCTCGCCCCCACCCCCAGAAGTCCTCTCCTCTTCTCCCAGAATTCTTCTCTAAAAATCCAGAAGCAGTCCCTCCCAAACCACACTCTCCCGTCCCTAGGAAGAAATCACCGAATTCACCTCTCTATTCTCATCTCCAGGGGGTGGCGGGGGCACACGAGGCCGGGGAACTGGGGCCCCCATGGGCAAAACAGTGGGAGTGGGGCCCACTGGAGCAGCCACTGTGAGAAGAAAGAAATCCAGTGTCAAAAGAGACAAAACATTCATTTAAAAAATTACCTTCTTTGGGGGCGCCTGAGCGGTTCAGTTGGTTAAGCATCCAACTCTTGATTCGGCTCAGGTTATGATCTCATGGTTCATGAGTCCGAGCCCCACATCGGGCTCTGTGCTGATGGCACAGAGCCTGCTTGGGATTCCCTCTGCCCCTCTCCTACTCATTCAAGTGTGAGCTCTCTCTCTCAAAAATAAGAAAAATTAGGGGCGCTTGGGTGGCTCAGTGGATTAAGCGTCCGGCTTCAGCTCAGGTCATGATCTCACAGTTTGTGGGTTTGAGCCCCACGTCAGGCTCTGTGCTGACAGCTCAGAGCCTGGAGTCTGCTTCAGATTCTGTGTCTCCCTCTCTCTCTGACCCCCCCACCCCCCTGCTGCTTGCACTGTCTCTATCTCTCAAAAATAAATTAAAAACACTAAAATTTAAAAAGAAAAATAAACACTAAAAACATTATCTTCTTTGCTAAAGGTCAGCGTGATAGCCACCCTTAGGGGGTGCCAGCAACACTTTGGTTCTTGGCCAGGTGCCGGCTGCATGAGCTGTCCGGTTTTCAACAATTCACCAGACTGGACGCTTCCAATCTGCGCACTTTGTGGGGCACGTACTTACGTGTGAGAGTTTTCAGTCGTGTTCCTCTTCCTTCCCCTCCATTTCCAAGATCTTACCTCGAGGAGCCAGAGGAGTGCGAACACCAATCTGGCCCAGGTCTTGTGGGGGCCGGGGGACCGGGGCTCCCATCTTGGCAATCTCCTGCTGCCGTTCCTGCTCCAGGAGCACAGCTGCCTACCGGAGACATGGAGTGAAGACACAGCTTAGACGTCCATTAGGCGGGCAGCCCCTGGCAAGTGCGTTCTTTGAGTCACAGGCCCAAGGAGAACAATCAGGTACCGCTAGAGCTGGGACATCCTCACCACCTGCACCTTTCTAGGCTACTCATCCAAATGCAGGAGGCCGCACAACAGAAAAGGAAACCCCTGGAAATATACCCAAAAACACCCAGGAAACTTCTCACTCCTAAAAGAGAACTTAACATTTAGCTGCATACTACCATCTATTTTCTAACGAGAGGTTTTTTTTCCCCAAGAGGTTATTTTTACTTACTTATTTTGAGAGTGAGAGAGAACGCACGCGTGCACGCACAGGCGAGCGCATGCAAGTGCACGAGCTGGGGAGGAGCAGAGAGAGAGATGAAGACAGAGAAGGCCAAGTCCGCTCCTTACTGTCAGTGCAGAGACCAACTCCGGGTTCAACCTCACAAATGGTGAGATCATGACCTGAGCTGAAACCAAGCGCTGGACACCGCCAACCGAGCCACCCGTGTGCCCCAACACATTCTCTTTAAAGAACAATGAATATTTTTCTTAAACCTGCTCTTCAAGATCTAGTACAACTAAGGAAAAAGAGCACTTTGTAAATAGTTCTGGTCCTATTAACGCTTATTTTCTAATACGATCGAAAATCCACTGGGGAACAACTGATAAAACGCATCTCTGGGACTGAATGTCTTATGGATCGTTTCCTAACCCACCCCTCCACATTTAATCCGAATATGATACAAATGGCGAAGTTGATCCAAAGTCCTCCCCAAGGTACCTAAAATGATATCTTATAAAACTAATACAGATTACCAAACTTTTTCTGTAATGGGCTAGACAATAAATATCTTATACGAACCATTGAAAAGACTATAGTATATTCTTGACTTGTTTACCTTTTGTCTTAATAATCCTTAACGGATAAATAAACCAGGGGACCTGGGTGGCTCAGTGAGTTGAGCGTCCAACTTCGGCCTAGGTCATGATCTCACAGTTCAAGAGTTCGAGCCTCACATCAGGCTCACTGCTATCAGCACAAAGCCTCCTGGGGATCCTCTGCCCCCCTCTCTCTGCCCCTGACTCACTTGCATTCTCCCTCAAAAATAAACAAACATTAAAAAAAAAAATCTAAAGATAGATAAACCATTCTTGGGGGTGCCGGGGTGGCTCCGGTCAGATGAGCAACAAACTCTTGGTTTCAGCTCAGGCCATGGCCTCACAGTTTGTGAGATCAAGCCCTAAGCTGGGCTCCGCACTGGCAGCATGGAGCCTGCTTGAGATTCTCTCGCTCGCTTGCTCTCACTCTCTCTGCCCCTCCCCACCCACATGCGTGTGTTCTCTCTCCCTCAAAATAAATAAACTTAAGAAAAAAAGGGTGCGTGGGTGGCTTAGTCCATTTGGCCACTGACTCTTGATTTCGGCTCAGGTCATGATCTCACATATCCTGAGTTCAAGCCCTGTGTCGGGCTCTGCACTGACAGAGCAGAGCTTGCTTAGGATTCTCTCTCTCTGTTCCTCTCTCTCTCTGCCCCTCCCCTGGTCTCTCCTTCTCAAAATAGCTAAATAAACTTAAAAAAAATTAAAAATAAATTAATAAAAAGAAAGAAAGAAAAGCCATTCTTAACTCGCAAGCCATACAAAAACAGGTCACAGTCTGTCATTTATCAACTTCCGGGCTCCAGAAAAGTCGGGAGTATCTGGGAGATACTGGCACTTAAGGATGAGATGACCTCCATGGAAAACCTGAGTGGTACATCTTGTTACAGACACTAAGCACTAGAAGGGACAGCCGATGGACAGGACTGCGGGGCCAAAGGATGGGAGGCATTACCCGCTTCTGCTGCTCCAAGAGCTCATGTTCCTTCAGTGAATGATCTCCCTGCTTAAAAAAGGAAACAAGCTCACATCAGCACCCCCACCCCACGGGCCACACTGCCACATCCTGCTTCCTGAGGTTTTTCCAGGCTAGGGCCCATGTTCTAGTCTTTGGTCCAGACCTGCCCAGAAGGGTTGGCTCCAGGACCCAGCTCTCTCTGAGGCTCCATTTCCCCTTTAGGACCCTGAGGAGACCCAGGCCCAAGCTGCCACCTGTCCTACCTGCTTGGCGCGTTCCTCTTGCTGCATCAGCAATGCCGCCTGCTGCTGCGCCAGCTTTAGCCGCTCCTCCTCTGACAGAGCCACAGGCTCCCCCACCCGGAGAGGAGGCGGGGGCCCCAAGTTTGGTGGGCGGGGTCCAACTGCCATAGGAAAGCCAAGGCCAAGGCCTGGTGGGGGTGGTGGGGGTGGTGGAGGAGGTTGCAGAGGGGGGAGTCCCATGGGTGGCGGTGGCATTGGAATCCCAGAAAGCTGTGGAAAAAAACGTGAACATAAACTAGGAAACCTTTATCTACTGCAGATATTTGCCAGGGATCTACTGTGAGCCAGATGCTGGGATTCAAAGCCAAATAACAAACAGTTCTTGCATTCAAGGAAAGAATACTCTATGGCAGTATCAATAAAGAGAATGCTAACTTTGGGGCACCAACCAATGAAAGCTATGGACTCTCTCTCCAGAAAAAGAAGAACACAGACTTTGCATCCAATTTCAGGAGATTGAAGAACATCTCTAAAGGCCACCTGGGAACTCCTCATCCCACACACAGAAACCAACAAAACCCAAGTCAGAGCCATTGTCCTAGAGAAAAAGTCATATCCTGGCTCAGAAAGGACACGGAAGTTGAAAAGACTTAAAACACAGAAGCCAGTGTGTCCCAATGATTCACTAAATGTAGAGGGTATGAAATCAAATCAGGGAGTGAGCCATAATGTCTCACTAAATAAAATGAGAACTGTGCCCTTGGAAAGCAAAAACGGGTTATTTCCAGCAGAAGGAGGATCAAGTCTGGCTTCCAGACTATTTAAAATGAACCTTAAAAGACAGCTTTTGGAGAAACACACGGAAACAGACACGGAGTCAGGTGGTAAGGATCAGAACCTACGGAACACTGAGGAGCTCCCAAGTCTATCTTTGCATTACTTCTCTGCCCAATCGGTTACTTGTATCCTCAATACACTTAATGTGACAGGAGCGATCTGAACAGAAGGCATCTTATAAAGAGGAATAGCCTCCTTACCTGTGCGGACATGGGAGGGGGGGCTGCTTTGTCCCCATCTTCACCTCTCAGAACCGGCCGATTCAGCACGATGCCAGTCTGCAAAAGAGAAAGAAAGAACTCCAGGTCAGTCCAAGAAGAGCTGTTCCACAAAACGACATTCCCTCCCATTCATTCAACACAATGTAACCAGTGCCAGTCTGCCAGAGCTTGGCTGGGTACTGAAGAGAATCGCTATATATAAACAACTACAACTGGCCAGATAATGACAAGAACAAGCAAAAACAGCAAGCATTTGCTTGCTGGGTTTTGGTGCAAAAGGAACGAAGGTCGAGTCGTGAGGGATCGTGAAGGCCTCCGGAATCTCGGCCTAGCCTGATGTCCCGCCGCCAACACTTACCTGGCGGGTGTAGGTCTGCAGCCGCTCCACCAGCTCCTCGCGACTCCCTGCTGGGCAAAGCACAGAATCAAGGGGGTAGGTGAGGCAGAGCAGGCCCGCTGGGCCAAGTCGGGCCCCATCGGTCCGCCTCCGCCCCTCCCCACCGCCTCCGGGTCTCCGGGGTAACCAAGCTCCGCTTCTCCCTAGGCCTATGCTGCCCCGGCTCTTGACCTCCCGATCTCCTCACCCTGGATCGGAGCTCCGATCTCTGCCAATTTGGCCTGAAGCTCCTGGGCAGCCCAGGCGCCATAATGCCCAGGAGGTGGCGGCGGCGGCAGCTGCAACTCCCCTTTGGGAGGTTCGGGATGCTCGGCCGCCATCTTAGCCGCAAGAAGGCGCGCGACCAACCCGGAAGTTCAGGCCAGACCTGGTGCCCACTTCCCGGAACTTCCGGCAGCGTCTTACGCCACGTCCGCTGGAGGGTTGGCAGGCCGTGCGGATTAAGGCCCACTCCCCTTCGGATCCCCGAAGGTCTCTAAGCGGCCGGGCCGCGAAGCCTTCTGGGAGTCGTAGTACTCAAGTCTCGTTCTCTGAGGGTCCGACTCCGGGAGGACCGATCCGGGCTGTTGCGCGGGGAACACTGGAACTGGAGCGTGGGCGGGGCTGTGGGAGGAGATGGCCCCGCCCTAAGGGCGTGTTTTCTGCGTCTGACCCGCCCAAGCGCAGGTCTCCAGCCTTCCGGCCCGACTCCCAACTCCGGCGTGAGAGGCCCGGACGCTTACGTTCCTCTGGGAGTCCTAAAGGACTCATTCCCCCGGCGGCCGCGGGTTGTGGACGCCAAGCGAGAGGTTGCAGCCGATGCCTGTGATAAAACAGTATCTGATTGTCTGCCCGCCCACCCCCGGCCTACGAATGGATGAATGGGCTGAAAGAGGATCGGAGTCGGGAGAAGAGCGGGCTGAGTTCCAGCTGCCGACCTGGGGGAAGGGCCACAGAAAAACCCCTTTTTCCACCTATCAGGCCGGCTCAAATGTCTCCAAGCTTCCTCCCGCTTTCCTTTCCTTTCCTTCCTTGGAGCTCCCACGACATGTACAAACATCTGCCATTTGTTTTTAAAGTGTTGCCCCCTTTTCCCCACCTCCTCCGCAAGAACGTAGTAAGGGACCTGGTCTTTTTGCTGTCTCGCAACATCTGGCGTTCAAGAGGTGCATCCTAATGATTAATGGGAAAAAACAAACAACGAAAAGGTCTTTCGGGCGACAGGATTTGCCTCATTTTTAGTCCCGAAAATGAACTCAGGACTTTTTGTCCCCTCATCTCCACCAGCCTACCAGAGGAGTCGACGCTGCCTCTCTTACCCACCCCGCCAACCACCTGAGGGAGGAATGAGCAGATGCCCCCTGCCTGTCCAGTTTCTATCTTTCCCTATTCTGATCCGTCAATTCAGTTTCTCTCTCCACCTCCACCACTTGCTTCGAGGTCCCTTTCCCATTCCAGCCCTGCCCTGTCACTGACACTCACTGCTTGTATGAGTGTGTGGTGTTGGGTGAGCTGGAAAACTCACATAAAATGGTCTCATTTCCCCCTCCACACCCACACTCTTCATATCTCCTTTCGAGCATGCTCCATTTCATTGACTGACCCCTCCCAAAAACGGAAGTAGCTGAGAGCAGGGAAAAATAATGGGGTGCCAGGTGGAGGGAAGGTGGGTTCAACAGAAAAGAAAATGACTGGGCCAGGAACACTGCTCATATCATAGCCCTGGCTAGGAAATTCTCTTTCCTCCTGTCCAAGCCTTGATCCTTGCTCTTAAAACCACCATCACCATCCCAGTCTCCTGACACTCCCAAAGGAGAAGCGAAGCCCAGAAAAGACAGTGGTCCTCTGCCCTCTAGCTCATCAGCCCACTCAGGCAGATGCTCAGAAAGCATCTTTCTGCTCCCTGTGACTGGTGAGCTGCTGGCAGGTCATGTGAGGCTGGAGGGCCCTAGGCATGTGTATGTGCTGGGGAAGGTGATAGGGGTTTCCAAGGCAGGATAAACTCTGATGGGTGAGGAGGTAATGTAGCTAGGGCCAGAAGGGGACATGTGGGACCTCATCATAACAGCTCTGGGACCCAGGCAGGACAGAACCTCCCATTGTGCAGAGGGGGTAACCAGGGCAGAGAGAAGTTGACATTCTCAAGAGGCCAAACTGGGACCACAAGCAGTTCTCCTGGTTCCAAGAGTCCCCGCTCTCTTCACCCACTTAACAAGGGCCGACGCACAGTAACTACCTGCGTGGGGCTAGGATGGAATCCAATTCCTTGCAGTCCCAGTTGGGCTGGCTGTCCCAGCTCCAGGCTCCTTGCCCTACTAGGTCAACAGGGCAGGAGAAAGCAGGGGTCCACAAGAACCCATGAACTAAATGTGGGGCTGCTGGTGTCTGCCATGACTTTGGGAGGTGCTGCTGCCCAGCTCCAGGTGGTAGGAGTTAGGGGCTAAGAAGGGAGTAGAAAATTCAGGACCACCCTCCACACACACACACACACAGCCACACAGGAGTTTACACACAGCCTTCACATGTATCATCTCTGCAGTCTCCGAGCAGCTCCAAGAACAGCTCTCTAACCTAAAGCTGAAAGTATCCAGACCCAGGGAGTTGGCCCTTGACTCTGGGCCTTAAGTTCAACAAGGGCTGGACTTGGGTTCTCAGATTCCCAGTACAAAGCGCCAAGGCTCTGGTCAGGAGCAAGTGAGTCTGGAGTTCTGCTGTAGGGTAGGAGAGAGTCAGCAGCAATGGGATTGCCTCAGGGGCTGGAAGGAAAGGGTGTCCAGGGGTGGGAGGGCAGATGGGACCAGCCTCCAGGCTGGAGCTATGCTTCTCGGCTAGAGGTGGACAGAGGAGGGGAGGAGGGAGGGAGCATGTAGGTGCTGGTAAAGGTACCTGTGTCTCTAACTCCCCTAGGACCCACCAGGCCAAGGTCGTCCAGTAGAGCCCAGGAATGCCCAGCAATGGCCAGCAATGGCCAGAGTATCCAGAAACCTTCCGGGGCTCAGTTTCCCCTTCTATAGAGTGAGGGCAAGATGCTGGCCACATTGCTGAACCTCTCTGCAACGTTGCCGGGCGATGCCCACATCTGAAGACGCCACCCGGAGACTGTTCCTGGGCAGCCTTCGAGTCCGAGCTGGAGCTGCCCCCTCCCCTTCCCGCTCCCCTTCCCCTCCCCCTCCCCTGCACGCTGCCGGGCCCCCGCCCCCGCCCCGCCTCCGGTGTGCGATGGGGGGCGGGCGGCGGGCAGAGCGGAGAGGAGCGGAGCCGCCACCTGATCCCATCCAGGCGCGGAGAGGCGAGCGAACCGGCACTCGGCGCTCAGGCCCCCGGCGCCCTCCGATCCGCACTGGATTTCGGGACAAGGGTTTGGAGATAGCGGCGACCACCCCAAAGCCGGGTCGGAGGCAGAGCCCGCGGCGTAAGTACTGCAGTGGCCGGCGTGGAGCCGGGGGACTGGGGTGGACCGGACCGGGACGGGGGACGAGGGGTGGGCGGGAGGGCGTCGTGGGGGCCTAGTGCCTGGAGAGCACGGGGGGGTGGGAGTGGGCGCGCTCTACCCCCTGGGAAAGGAGAGAAGCTGGGGTGAGAGGGTGAGTCTGGCCTATCCCCTCTGGTGACCAGATCCTGGTGACCGGATCCCGGGGTAGGTGAGGATGAAATTGAGGGAATGGGGGCTGGAGGGGCAGTAGTGATGGAGAGAAGAGGATGAAGGGAATTTGGAGGCAGGGATGACGTGGGGGTAGATGGCAAGGAGAGGGGGCTGGGGAGGACCTGGCAGCAGGCTGGGAGGAAAAAGGAAGGAAAAGAGAGAGGTGGAAAGATATTTGATCTCCTAAGCCACTCAATTGCAACCTCCTGAGCCCTTGGCCCCGTCCTCTCTAGTGCCCTGGGCAGCTTCCCTCACTGGGCTGTGCCATCCTCTAGTAAGGACAGAGACTCCAGGTCATCCAATGCGCAGGGTTGGTGGTCCAAGCCAGGACACCCTCCCCCTCTAAGAGCACCCATATTGGCCCTCATGCTGGGAGCGGAGAGAGAAAAGGGCTTATTCGGGAGCAGGTGGGTGTCCAGGCCAGTTTTCAGGCTCTGCCTAGCTATACCATTTTTCCCTTTGAATCCCTGGAGAAAGGAAAGCAATTTGCAAAACCAGGCAGCAGCCGGAGGTAAATTGTTCTGCCTAAAATTAGCACCAATATTCTGATGAGGCTGGGCATCCTGACCTGTCTGGGACAGCAGAGGGAAACTCTCTCCACGGAGAAGGCACAGGGGAGGCAGAGGCGTCGTGTGAAGCATACAAAGGGCAGGAGCCAGGGCCCCGGGAGGCGGCCACCCACCCCACCCCGGCCTGGAGGTTACAGAGGGTAGATCCAGCCCCAGCCAGCCCCCTCCCCGGGTGCCAGTGCCCTGACTCCGTCTCCAGAGGAGGCATCATGGAGAGAACTTGGCAAGGGAAGGGAGGCCTCCTCCAGTGTCCAAGCAGCACCCTCTCTCAGGACCTGGAATGTTTAGCCTGGCCTAGTGCCCACCCAGAGGAGACAAGGTTACTGCTTTCAAATACCTGAAGGTCCGTCATGGAGAAAAAGGATTCATGTGGTCTAGGGCGGCAACACTAGCAATCACGCAGATGGAAGGTGGAAGGGGACAAGCCGAGTCGGGCACGAACAGCAGTAAGCTGACCCTAGCTGTCCCAGAAACAACTTTTAGAAACAGCTAAGGCTGCTCAGAGACAGACCAGGCTGTATCTGAAGGTGGTGAGCCTCTCAACACGGACAGTAGCGAAGCAGAAACTGGTGCCCACCTTGGAGGTGGTGTCCATGGAGTCCTTGTGCTAATGATGCCCTATTCTGAGGGGAACTTAGACAAGGGCCTGGCTGACTGGGTCCCCAGGGCGAAGACCTGGAGAGGAGTGGGATGAAGGAGACCCCTAAGCCCCCTGTTGTCCTCTGTGTGGCCTGGTTGAAGCACTTCCCAGGGGAAGTCCCGGTGGCGCTCCCTCCAGGCCTCGCCTCCTTGGCTGACCCAGAGTCCTCTGAAAATAGGATAGTTTTAGTGAGTTTAGCAGGGATGTGAATAGGTCGACTTCCCACTTTGCCCCTTTGGGAAACTCCTGTCTTGTCACCAGATCCTCTAGACAAGATGAGTGGCAGAGGCCACAGGCCGTGACTTCTCTTGTAGGTTTCCTTACTCCCGCATTGCCAGCCCTTCTCTGCCCTTAGCAATCCTTGAAAAGACAGCAGGACCTCAGGCTTTGTCACGCCCTTGGTTGTGCCCTTGGTTGCGCTCCGTGGCAGACCCTTCACCCCCCTCGGCTCCAGGCAGATTAAGTCCGTCTGCAGGCTGGTGGAGGAAACCAGGGGATGGGGTCTGGGGAGAAAGGAGAGGCCTAAGCAGGACATCATTCCTCCCAAACAGGTTTAAATGTAATCCAGGATTAATGAGAGGAGAGGGGAAGGTAGTGGTAAAGAAGGAGGACTGGAAACCAAGCTCTAGGCCCCAGGGGGAAGTGATGGTCGAAGTTGTCACATTACCTCATCCCTCCTGGGACCCAGGTGTCCTAGTTCCACAAACCTGCAAATGCCCACAGGTTCCAGGCGCCCTGTCCCCTTTCGAGAGGTATGTGTGTGAGGCTGAAGCTGAACCCAGACCTGGAGACCGAGGCCCCTGAGACAGAGATGCCACCCTAGTGGGGAGACAGGCATTGCTGCTGAAGCTGTCTTTCCGCTAGCACTACCAAAGGCCAGGCTGCCCTTGAGCCAAGGCACTTGTGCGGGGACAGGTGACTGGCTGGAAACCAGGCCCTCCCTGCTTCCGCCTCTTACTCCGGCCACTCACCTGGAATGGAGGCCCATCTTCTTCTGGAGAATCTCAGCAGGGCAACAGGCAGGAGCCCCCCTGTGTTCCCCATCCCCCCACCTCTCTCCCCTCTCCCTGGCTGCCATGTCATGGCCTTGTCCAGGCACCTCTCACTGCAGAGTCAGCTGATGGAGTGGCCAGGGTTTCAGGTGTCTGGGGATGGAATCCAGATAGCGTTCTGGGATTTCAAGTCCTTCCTTCCTTTCTCTCAATGACTGACTGGTCTTGGGCTGTCAGGGCAGGAGCCCAGCTAGGAAGGCTCAGAAGCATGTAGAACTACCAGAGTCCAGAGCAGGGATGGAGAAATCTGTGTTCTGTGAAAGCAGCACACATTATGTCTAGGAGGATGGGCTTTGGAGCCAGAAACAGCAGTGCTGAATCCTGATTCTGCCAACAACTGTGTGACCAGGGACAAGTAGCGCCATGTCTTAGAGCCTCAGTCTCCTTGTCTGTAAAATGGGGAGTAATGCCCGTGTTAGGGTGTGGTGGGGATTAAATGGAATTAAGTATGTAACAGTACAGTACATGGAGTAAGCCCGCATATTGCTCCCTTACCCGTGTCAAGAAGGCATAGGTCCAGTCAGCGGTTTCTGAGGACCTCGGTCTCTGGGGAGTCAAGACCAACTCTTGGCTGAAGCATTCAGGCAAGGAATCCCGGAGCAGGGAAACTTTGAATTGAGACTTCTGTGCTTTAAGCCAAGCGCTGGTGCTAAGGCAAGTCTACTTGGGGGGCGGGGGGGGGCTGTGCGGTAGAAGACAGAAACAAATGACCACAAGACAAAGACGAATTAGGGCCAGGCAGAGAAGCTGAGACAGGGCTCAAGGGAGGAGTGGCCACAGCTTGCAGGGCTGGCCACACCCCAGAGCCTGTAATTCCACCCAAGACTAAGTTATCTAGAGCTGCGCGGAGATAGGGTCTTGGTAATGGGAGGCAGGAATCCGATCTTCTCTGGCTTCTCTGCTCACCCCACCTTTTGGAGCTCTCCTTTGCAGCAGTCTTGCTGGGGCCCACAGCCCATCTCCTCTGCCCACTGCAAACCTGTTTGCCTCCTTCTCCTGCCAGGCCTCTCAGGAATACTGGCCCCGCTACCAGAGCCCCAGGAGCCCCCATGAGTGCCGGCGAAGGGAGTCCTGGATAGCGAGGCCCTGGCTGGTCCAGGGCCGGGTACCCCATCATGCCACCCATCCTCCAGCACGTGCAGCAGGCCTCCAAGATGATGAGCCGCAGGAAGATCCTGCTGCTGGTGCTGGGGTGCAGCACCTTAAGCCTCCTCATCCACCAGGGGGCACAGCTCAGCTGGTAAGGGGGCAGGGCGTCGGTGCATGGATGGGACCCAGGGGCATTGCATTCTTGCCTGGTCAGCAACAGAATTGGGAGCTCTCCTGCCCATTCCTTCTCTCTGCCAGAAGGATCTGTCTTCTGCTGGGCTTGTTTCCTTCCCTCTATTTTTCTAAATTTATTATTTTTTAAGTGGGTTCTAAGCCCAACATGCGACTTGAACTCATGACCCCAAGGACGAGTGTCAACATGCTCCACTGACTGAGCCAGCCAAGGTGGCCCTCCTTCCCTCTATTCTAGTAGTGCTTTCTGTAGATTCTCTTTAGATCCACACAACCTCCCTGGGCAGGGGCTGGTCTTCACGGAAAGGTTGCTTCAAGTCCTAGAGTTAGTCAGAGACTAAACTGGGATTCTAATCCCGTCCAGATGCTTCCCACGGCCTCACATTCGGAGCGCCTTCCCAGAGGACTGCAAATAACTTCTCATTACTTCTGCTGTGCTGGGCAAATCCCCTCACTTTTCTGAGCCCGTTCTCTCATCCATAAAATGGGAATGATGCTGTGTGTGACCGTTAGTCACCCTGATACACGACACGTGATGACTACCTGGACTCCCTTGTCCTGCTCCCTGATTCACTGTGACCCAACAAATCCCTGCACCCCCAGGGCCTCAACTTTCCCACTTCCTACATGGCCTGCCCATGAGAATGGCGTGACTGGGCCCTGAGTTGCTGGTCTTTCATTAGGGCATCTGTGTAAATATGATCCTGAGCCCAAACTGGCCACAGATAGGAAATCTCAGTGGTGTTTTGTTCCCAAAGCTGCTTAGACTTCTCCTCATTACATGATGCTTAGGTTAGAAATAAGAGTATCTCAAAGTCTGCAGGGAGCTTACAGGTCATCTGTAATCCCAAACACCCTTGATCAGGAATAAGGAAACAGAAATGAAAGCTTCATGAAGGCTAGCATTGTTGTTTGGTTGGGTTTTTTTTAATGTTTTTTATTTATTTTTGATAGAGACAGTGTGAGCAGGGGAGGGTCAGAGAGAGAGGGAGACACAGAATCGGAAGGCAGGCTCCAGGCTCTGAGCTGTCAGCACAGAGCCCGACATGGGGCTCAAACCCACGAACTGTGAGATCATGACCTAAGCCAAAGCTGGACGCTTAACCAACTGAGCCACCCAGGTGCCCCTGTTGTCTGGCTTTTATACTAGCATATTTCTTGAGCCTAGAACAGTGCCTGGCACACATAGTAGGTGCTCAAAACAAAAATCAAAACCAAAAACCTTGTTGAATGAATGAATGAGGCTCCAGAGAATTTAACAAAATCATGTAACAAACAGATTGCCTCAAAGCCCGTGCCACTCAACAAGATGAGGAGCCAAAGCGTAAAAATAAGAAAAAAGATAGATAACAAGAGAATATGGTAACTTTGTTGAGTTGCCAGATAATGTAAATGATTTTCCTCCTTCTGGTCCTCAATTTCTACATGTGTAGGGGAGACTTCCACAAAGATCTCCAAGGGCCTTTGTCCTGGTATTAGTTTTCTATTTCTGTGTAACCAAATTACCTCAAAACTTAGCACCTGAAAACATCAAACACTTCTTATCCTAGAGCATCTGGGTGGCTCAGTCGGTTAAGCATTGGACTCTTGATTTCAGCTCAGGTCATGATCTCGCAGTTTGTGGGTCAAGCCCTGAATCAGGCTCTGTGCTGACAGGGCAGAACCTGCTTGGGATTCTCTTTCTGTCTCTCTGTGCCTCTCCCTGACTCAGGTTCTCCCTCTCATTCTCTCTCTCAAAATAAATGAATAAACTTTAAAAATCATTTTAAAAAGACACTTATTATATTGCTTCTGTGGGCCAGGAATCCAGCTGTGGCTTAGCTGGGTACCTCTGGCTCAAGGTCACATGGCACTGCGATCAAACTGGCTGCCAGGGGTGCAGTCTCATCCGAAGGTCTGATTGGACGTGCTCCCCTTCCAAGCTCATTCATGCACTTGCTGGCAACATTCAGTTCTTCAAGCAGGCTGAAAGAATGAGAGCCCAGTTCCTCAGGACCTGTAGCCACCCGGTACCTCCCCATAGGGCAGCTTGCTTCTCCTTGCATGAGTTATTCCAGAGAGAGAGAGAGACAGAGACAGAAAGACCAAGATAGAAGCCACGGTCTTTTTATAATGTAATCTCAGGAGTGGCATCCCATCATTCCTGCCGTATTCTATTCCTTAGTGGCATCAAGAAGTCCTGTTCTTATTCATGGGGAGGGAAATACACAAGAGCGTATACCCAGAGGCCAGCAGGGATCATGGGGGTCATATTAGAGGCCACCTGGCATACCCCTTTACCGGTTCATGGGTACAGTCCGGGTTGGGCCATTCCGTGGCCCATCTCACCATCCTTGGGGAGGGGCAGGGGTCGAGAAGCAGCCCACTCACACCCTCCCCCCTGCATACCCGCCCCCCTAACTCCGCAGGTACCCCAAACTGTTTCCTCTGAGCTGCCCGCCTCTGCGGGACTCACCGCCCCGCCCCAAGCACATGACGGTGGCCTTCCTGAAGACGCACAAGACCGCAGGCACGACTGTCCAGAACATCCTATTCCGATTTGCCGAGCGCCACAACCTGACGGTGGCCCTGCCGCACCCGAGCTGCGAGCACCAGTTCTGCTACCCGCGCAACTTCTCGGCGCACTTCGTGCACCCGGCCACGCGGCCACCGCACGTGCTAGCCAGCCACCTGCGCTTCGACCGCGCCGAGCTCGAGCGCCTCATGCCGCCCGGCACCGTCTACGTCACCATCCTGCGCGAGCCGGCCGCCATGTTCGAGTCGCTCTTCAGCTACTACAACCAGTACTGCCCTGCCTTCCGGCGCGTGCCCAACGCGTCGCTCGAGGCCTTCCTGCGCGCGCCCGAGACCTACTACCGCGCGGGCGAGCACTTCGCCATGTTCGCGCACAACACGCTCGCCTACGACCTGGGCGGTGACAACGAGCGCAGCCCGCGCGAGGACGCCGCCTACCTGGCGGGCCTCATCCGCCAGGTGGAGGAGGTCTTCTCGCTCGTCATGATCGCCGAGTACTTCGACGAGTCGCTGGTACTGCTGCGGCGCCTGCTGGCCTGGGACCTGGACGACGTGCTCTACGCCAAGCTCAACGCGCGCGCCGCCAGCTCGCGCCTCGCCGCCATCCCCGCGGCGCTCGC
>NC_043710.1:5835080-5861937 GCF_006229205.1 Suricata suricatta
GCAGTACTCGAGCTACCTGCTGCGCAAACAGAAGCGCCGGGGCGGCGCGCGGCCCCGGCCCGAGCCGGTCCTGGACAATCCGCCGCCGCGGCCCATCCGGGTGCTGCCCCGCGGCCTCCAGGGCCACTGAGCTCTCGAGTCTGGGTCCTTCCCTGCCCATCGGGAGTCCTGCCTGGGACTGCCCCCAGCACCCGCCTCATCGGGGCCTCTTCTGCTCAGTACTTGGGGCCTCGTCTCCCAATCTGAGCCTGCCTCCATAGGATGGGTTGAACCCCGCCTTTGTGGAGGGTGCTGATAGGCCCGATCGAGCCCCGGGGCCACCCTCTTCTCCTCCCTAACTGGCTGGTAACTGACAAGAGGTCTGAGGCCTGCCCACAACTGCCCACCCTGCCTTTTTCTGTGGGTTGAGACCCACCTGTCTTTTTCAAGTGGGTGAGCCCAGGGGTCAGAGACCCCCACACCATCTGTCTTCCAGGGTCCACCCTCCCCAAAGACCTAAGCTGCTCCCAGACTCCCAGAACCAAGAGTTCTTGGGTTGGGCTTTTTGTTTGGTTGGTTTTTCTTTTCTTTTTCTTTTTCTTTTTCTTTTTTTTTAATAAAACATCTTCAAAAGGCACAGGGTGTCAGTCATTGAAAGCCAGAGTTCCCACGCTTGAGGATGAGGCAGATGCCCAAGAATACCACCGTGAGGAAGGGCGCCCAGGCTCAACCAGGCTCCTACGCCACTCTTCCCAGAGGCGTGCAAGTCTCTCAACCTCTTGATTGACCGGGCTCACGCCGCAGCCTGGCCACCCCAGCTCTACTTGTTTTCCTTTGAGAAAATCCAAGTCATTCCTTTTCATTCAGTTCAGCCCACTTACTGAATGTCGTCTCTAATTTGGGGACGTAGGTGAGCATGGCCGATAGGGTTCATGGGCCTCATAGGGCTCCTGGGGAGACATGTAGACCGAAGGAGGGACTGCACTGGGTAGAGGGAAACACTTTAGGCTTCAGAGGGAAACACTGCTATCGGTTCCTCTTTATTTTGTTTCTCACAGAGGCAATTGTTGAGCTGTTTGGATAATAGAGATTGCAATGGTTAGTTGACAGTTTGGACAATGGTCTCTGGGCTGGAAAAGCGGCTGCTTTTGTGGCACCCACTTTATGCCAGCAGAGCTCTGGAGAAGGCAAAAGAACACAGCCACGCGATGTCATAGTTAGGTTCCTGGCATTAAGCAGCAGTAAAGAACTGTATTTGACTCAAAGTCATCAATCCAAAGAAAATCATGGTCTGACCCCCAAGCCAAGAAGGTGCCTGTCTGCCACTGCCCACCTCCGGCCTCGCCTCTGATCATACCTTTACCAAGAATATCCTTCACCTTGTCTCCTGGAAAATTCAAACTTGCCTTTAAGATCTGTCTTGACAGACCTCCCCTGCCTTCCCAGACCATCAGGCAGGCTAGTGGGCCTTTTTTTTTTTTTTCAATCAACATTGCCCCGCTTCAGCAGAGAGCACAATTCAGGATTCAAGAACTAACTGGAAGCATCTGGAATCAGGCCCTGAGAGAGGGTTTCTCTGTAGAAGCAAAGGCAGACCCTAAGTAGGCACCAAATCAAATATTAGCCTTCAGTGACTAAGCAGGGGTGGGGTGGGGTGGGCTGGGGGCCCTCTGGGACTCCTGGATTCAAACATTCCCAGCTTCAGCTACGGGGAACAGACTCGAGCGTCTGGGTCCCAGCGCCTTGCAAAGAGGCTTCTTCCATCAGCACACGTGTGGTACGGCCCACTCTGGACCTTTCCAGAGCCGGGCAGCGGGTGAAATGTGCTCGCTGCCCCCAGGGCACTCACCATAAGGTCTGGGACAGATGTGTAAGCAGCTACCTGGGTGACAATGACTTAATGGAGGCAATTACGTGCTTTGGAGTTCAAACCATGACCCTGCCGCCTACTGGTTACATAACCTTGGTCTTAGCCCTTGAGCCTCACTTTCCTCTGAAATGAACCACATGGGGCCTGAGCTCTGTGAACAGGATTTGAGGTAAGGCGCTTAGCACAGTGCCTGGCACAGTTCCCACAGCAGCAGGTCTGGTGTCATCAGGGCTCCTCCGGGACGGACACCGTTCGTGTTGTAAATGTCACAGATTGGCACATCTAATCCAAGAATTCACCGGCACACGGAAGAAAACATTTTTGAGGTAAGGGTGCCTTGTTCTACTTTGCTCAAAGCACTGTAGGGGCAAACAGCAGCCTTGATTTGTAGGATTATACAAAGATGTGCAAAATATCTCTTGAGCCATCGGGAGAGGCTCTCTGGAGAAGGACTGTCCCAGCTGAGAACAGTGACAGAGAGAGCGCTCCGGACAGAGAACCACGCATGCTCCGGGTGTGAGAGCGCTGGGGGCCTCTGTGCGCCAGGGGGTGCTGGGCTGCCCGGGTGGGCAAGGCACACCAGCACCAGCTTATGAAAGGCCCTGAATGTCCTGCTTAGACGTTTGGATTGTCCTGTGTGGGACCCTGGAGTGAATGGAATGGCTGAGGTGCCTATCGGGGGAGGCCGGACTGTCCCCAGAGCAGAAGGGTCATGATCTCTCACCATCTGCAGCCCCTTCCTGGCTGGCACAGCAGTGCACAGGTGGGGACCGCTGTTGTCGATGGAGAAGAGGCACTGAAACAGGCAGAAGAAGGGTCTCTAGTTGCAAATGCTCCTGGAAAAGAGCCCATGGATAAGAACAGAGACAGCAGCTGACTTTCCTGAGCACTTCCCATGGGCCGGGTGCCCTTCTCTGTCCTATTTTCACCCATTTGATCCTTTCACCAACCCTGTGAAAAGAGGTGTTATTCTTATCCCCCTTTCACAGAAGGGGAAACTGAGGTACAGAAAGGTGTGGTGTCCAGGCTCACTGGGCCGGGAGAGGCTGAGTCAGGACAGAACCCAGAGCGCCTGAACTCCAGAGCCCCAGCCCATCACACACACACACACACACACACACACACACACACACACACACACACACAGGAGCCCCAGCTGGCTCTACCCAAGAGCCTCCTTACAGAAGTCTACGGAGAGCAAGCTTGAGTGGGAGAGAGGGGTAGAGGGCCCAGGCACTTTGGATGCCAGACGTGAAGGTGGCGATCTGCCAACATGATCGGGCAGCTTCTCAGGCTGTGCCGGAGAAGCAGAGTGGGGCTGCAGGGCTGTGCACCTGAGGAGAGGGGCAGCCCCTGGGGGCACCCAGATGAGGGGAAGGAGGAAAAGAGGAGGCCCTGGGGGGAGGAAGGTGAGCACAGCAGCCCCTTTCTCAATCTTAGAGACCCGAAATTTGCTCCTCTGACCCAGCGTGGCTGCAGGAGTCTGAGAGCCCAGGCTGGCCATCCCTCTCCTCTCCAAAAGATCACCCTGCACTTTCTACTGGGCAAGGGACAGGACAAGACAGCCTCCTCCGTCCGCACTCTCTACTCCCATACAAACCTCATAGGGTTTTCACAACACTCAAGCAACAGGGGAACAGGAGTCAGGGCCTAATACCCCATTACAAATGGAAAGATCGAGGGGTGCCTGGATGGCTCGGTCATTTGAGCACCAAACGCTTGCTTTCAGCTCAGGTCATGATTTCAGGTCCTGGGACTGAGCCCTCTGTCAGTCACCGCGCTGAAGGTGGAGCCTGCTTAAGATTTTCTCTCTCCCTCCTTTTGCCCCTCTCCCCTGCTCGCTCTCTCACTCTCTTTAAAAAAAATGGGAAGACTGAGTCCCAGAGAGGACATGTGGCTTCCAAAGGTGGCCTAGAGCCAGGGCAGAGACAGTGGGGATGCTCCCGTGAGCTGGAGCCCCAAGAGGCAGGATCCTGGGTCTTCTATCCCAACTTTGAGTCCAGCCAGAACTCCCTTCCGGAGTGTTCCCCAGACTCCTCACACCCATTCTGTTCCAAACCAGACATCTCACCTATTGCTCAAACCAGCTTCTCTCAGTTTCAGGGACTGGCAGTCCATTCAAACAGACGCTCAAGTCCCAATCTTTGGGGTCTCCTTAATGTCTCACTCCCCCTTTCCTCTGTGCCACCCGTCACCACATCCTATAGATGCTGACTCCTGTATAGTCAGCATCTACCCCGTCTCCTTCACCACAATATCTGCCTTGGTCCAAGCCATCGGTTTCTCTATGGTGAAGTCAATAGCCTCCTAACTGACCTACTGGTCTTAGGCTCCCCACAGCAAACACGGTCTCCTCTCTGTATCCGGAGTGATCCTTCTTAAAGGAACCTGATCTCATCACTCCCCCATCTGAAACGCTGCCTCCCTTCCCAGCCCACAAGGCCCAGCCTAGTCTATCCCCCACCAAAGTACCCTCCAGCTACGTCTCCCATTGCTCCTCCAGCCCCATTGTGTTCCAGCCACACCAGCTATACACCATTCTCTGAATGCAGTGGTATGCCAAGTCTGACTTGCTGGCTCTTGAAAGCTGAATTTTGCCAGCCAGTTGTTGGATACAATAAAATTACATTAGAGATTAAAATTAAAGTATTAGGGATCCCTGGCTGGCTCAGAAGGTAGAGCATGTGACTATTGAGCTTGAGGTTGTGAGCTTGAGCCCTACACTGGGTGTAGAGATTACTTTAAACAAATAAAAAAATTTTTTTTTGAGAGAGAGTGCAGGTGCACAAGTGGGGGAGGGGTAGAGAAAGAGGGAAAGAGAGAATCTTAAGCAGGCTCCATGCTGAGATCAACAGGGCTCAATCTTACAATGGTGAGATCATGACCTGAGCCTAAATCAAGAATAGGACACTAGTGGCGCCTGGGTGGCTCAGTCGGTTAAGCCTCCGACTTTGGCTCAGGTCAGATCTCACGTTCATGGGTTCGAGCCCTGCATCGGGCTCTGTGCTGACAGCTAGCTCGGAGCCTGGAGCCTGCTTCTGGTTCTGTGTCTCCCTCTCTCTCTCTGACCCTCCCTCTCTCATGCTCTGTCTCTCTCTGTATCAAACATAAATAAAACATTTAAAAAAAAAAGAATAGGGCACTTAACCAACTGAGCCACCCAGGTGCCCCCCAAAATAAAATATTTGAAATTAAATGATTAAATCCTATAGACTTACCATCAAATAAGTTTTATTAAGAGCAAAGTTAATAAATACTGACAACCCATTACTTTCTAGTTAGTTTACTATGTTTTACTATCAATTATGTTTTTAAGGTTATCTATGTCTATCCTATCTGCCAGTTCGTAGAATGATGTGCTATTTACTGCACATTTCTTCCCAATGTTACATTGGTGGCATGAAGTCAGCCATGTGGGAATAATTACACTCTAAGTCAACAACACTATAAATCAATTTGAGTTATTGTTTTGTTGGTCATCTAGACCAGGACGCAGCAAACCTCAGCCAAATATAGCCCATCACTTACTTTTTCTAAATAAAGTTTTATTGGAACACAGCTACTCATTCGTGTACCTATTATTCTGTGGTTGTTTTGTACAACAATAGCAGAGTTGTGTAGTTATAGAGACTCTCTGACCCCAAAGGCTAAGATGTTTACTACTTTGTCTTCCATGGAAAATGTTTGTTACACATTAACAAAAACAAAACATCAACCAATATTCACATCAGAACTGAACACAAAGAGATGGTGTTAAACATTTACCACCACACCACTGCCTAAAAATTGCTGGGCCCAATCCTACTTCCATTCTTTGCATATTTTGTTCCACCTGGAGAATTCTTACCCATTCTTTTAACCTGTGCCTTTTCCCATGCTCCTGCATCAGTTAGCAATGTGCTGTGTAACAAACCACTCCAAAACATAAAGGCTTTAAAAGATTTATATTTCATTAGATTATTGTTCATCTGGGTGGTTCTGCTGATCTGGGCTGGGCCTGATCGACCTTAACTGTACTCCCTCACAGTCCTGGGTCAGCTGGCATGTTTGCTGGGATCTGGCTGGCCTAGGATGGCCTCCACCAATCCTAGATGATTCAGCTGTACTCTATATGGTCTCTCTTATCTTTAGCAGATGATCCTGGACATGTTCTCATTGTCCAAGTGTGGGTTCAAGAAAGCAAGGGAAAACAAACAAACTCCCTTGAGGCTTTCAAGACACACTCTATCACTTCTGCCAGATTTGATTGGTCAAAGTAAGTCACAAGACCAGTCCAGATTCAAAGGGTGCGGAAATACACGGAGCAGACTCCCATTTCGAGGGGCATTATGGGTAGAAGGAGGGGGCTGGTTTGGCTTTCAATCTATCACACTACCTTCCCCTCTTTCCTCAAGCAAAGGAGCTATTCCTGATTCTGTGTTCATGTAGCAGTGCTAAGAAGCAAAACAAAACAAAACCTGTCATAAGCACCTTGTTAAAATAAGAAATCTACACAGAGACATTGATTTATTTACCTTTGTTCACAAAGGGAGGAGGCATGGACTGGACTTTCAGTTTCTTCTAACAAAGAAAAGGGCAGTATGTGTACTTTAAAGTTACTTTTTAAAATTTTTTTTAAAAAATATTATTTATTTATTTATTTTAATAGTTTATTTTCAAATTGGATTCCATATAACACCCAGTGCTTCTCCCCACAAGTGCCCCCCCACCATGACCATCACCCCCTTCCCTCCCTCTTTTTTATTTATTTTTGAGAGACAGAGGGTCAGAGAGAGAGGGAGACACATAATCTGAAGCAGGCTCCAGGCTCTGAGCTAGCTATCAGCACAGAGCCCGATGTGGGGCTCAAACCCACAAACTGTGAGATCATGACCTGAGCTGGAGTCAGATGCTTAACCAACTGAGCCACCCAGGTGCCCCTAAAGTTACTTTTTAAAAATTACTTTTAAAGGGAATCTTTGGATCAGCCAGGATTTGATCAGAGAAACAAAATTACTGGGAGTGGTTACATACAATGAACATGTGTTCTAAGGATAAGACCCTACACAATTGTGAGAGCTGATTATAGAAGACTGTTGTCTTTTATCTAATGCTGGAGCCAAAGACAGCAGGCAGGCAGTTGAGATGAATGTAAGGTGGGGGGAGTAAGAACAAACTGGCACTTGGGAAGATGAGCTAGATCTTACAGGAAAGACTCAGTCTCTCTCTGCATGTAAGCTTCCAACTTTGATAATTCAGGTGACCTATAAGAGAAGCTGGCACTCTTTCAGGAAGCCACCATTGCAGCAGAACAGAAATGACAGAAGATGGGGCACCTGGGTGGCTCAGTTGGTTAAGCATCCAACTTCAGTTCAGGTTGGCCATGATCTCGTGGTTCATGAGTTCGAGTTCCGCATCGGCTCTGTGCTGACAGCTTGAAGCCTGGAGCCTGCTTTGGATTCTGTGTCTCCCTTTCTCTCTGCTCCTTCCCTGCTCACACACACTCTCTCTCTGTCTCAAAAATAAATAAATGTTAAAAAAAATTCATTTTAAGTGACAGAAGTTGAAGGAGGGTCCGGCAAAAGCCAGAGGAGCTGTAGACCATGCTGTCCCACGCCAGCAAGGTGACCCCCTAAATAAGGGTCATCGCGAATGAGTTGCAAATTACATCTGGCACCCTCACACCAACGTTCCTAGTGGAAAAACGATATAGTTCCTGTTTCACTTCTACTTTCCAAATCTTGCATCAAATGTCACTGTGCCCACACAAGTCAGGACTCTGCAGGGAAGAGAAGTCTGGGAAATATAGTTCCAGATTCACTATAATGGCACTGTACAAATTCACTGTAGTTTCAGATGTTAATTTGAATATTATTACTCGTGGAGACCAATTAGCACTAGAGGCTTTTAGAGGTTAAAGGCCACATTCCTAAGGCCCCAGATTTGTGCCATAGTTAATTCTCCCGTCCCAGAATTTATTGTGATATTAATGCTCATTAGCAGGCAGAATCTGCCATTGGCTTCCTGCTGCTCTGCTGTGAGCAATTATGGTAAAAAAAAAAAAGGGGGTGGGGGAGGCAAGTGGAAACCTCTGGAGTTGTTTTCCCAGCCCCGACAAGTTAGAAACTAAAAATGGTACCAAAGCTGGAGAAAGTGCAGAGATCAGGGCCACTATTAATGATCTGATAGAGGCATATCCTCTTATAACTTACCTACTTGACAGCAAAAAGGAAAACTTAATGATGTGGCAATGTTAATCACGGCTGCAATTATACATTTGATAGCTTTTTAAAATTTGTTAATTTTTTTTTTTTGAGCGAAAGACAGAGTGGGGATGGAGGGGCAGAGAGAGAGAGGGAGACACAGAATCCGAAGCAGGCTCCAGGCTCTGCGCTGTGGGCACAGAGCCTAACACAGGGCTCGAACTCACAAACCATGAGATCGTGACCTGAGCTTAAACAGACACTCAACCGCCTGAGTCTCATGCCCGTATATTTGCTATTTTTATTGCAGAACGTCAATATAAACGCCAACAACTAGTATGTGAAAGTAAATATATAAGTAAATGCTTTCCTTTATGTTCTCACGTGCATGGGAAATTACAAGTTGCGCGTCCAGGGATACCAGCATCTGCTGTATCACTATCTGTTATAACAGGATCTCACTGCCTTGACCCTGATTTAGGCCATTCTTGCCCCAACTGCAAAAGTCCAGAGTCTGGAGAACACCATGCTGATAAACTCAGTTGATACCATATGCTAACTGGATGCTGAATGGGAAAGAGTGAGCACCGTGGGTGCCTTAGACATCTGTGTGGCAGAGATACACCCTGTGGAGGTTTGAGGATCTGACACAACAGGAAAGTTTCTAAGGGTCCAGAGGGCTGCGAAATGTTGGCTCTGTCTTCAAGGGAGAGACCAGTTGCTGCCCGTTACGCCATGCATCATGAAGAAAGAGAAGAAATATATGGTGTGTGCCCTCTGGATACTGGAGCCCACGTAGATCATATTTGGGCAGGCTACTCAGTCTTATTTACTAGGTAACCTGTACACCTGACAATGTTAGGTTTGGATCTAAGAAAGGCTCTTCAAAAGTCCAGTCTGATGCAAGCTGCCTGACTTCAGGGTTGGCCAAAGATGCCACGCAGAGGTTCTTGGCAAGCCCCAAATGGGAGCATCACAGCTAAGTCCCTTGGAATTTTGGCCATGCTATCCTTTGCTAATGACTGTTCTACATTCTAAAAAGCAGCTTCCGGGGCGCCTGAGTGGCTCAGTGGGTTACGCGTCTGACTTTGGCTCAGGTCATGACCTCACAGTTTGTGGATTCAAGCCCTGCATCGGGCTCTGTGCTGACAGCTCAGAGCCTGGAGCCTCCTTCAGATTCTGGGTCTCCCCCTCTCTCTGCCCCTCCCATGCTCATGCTCTGTCTCTCAATAATAAATAAACATGTTTAAAAAATTAAAAAATAAAATAAAATAAAAAGCAGCTTCTGGCTTGCTACTGGGACTTGGTAAAGACTGAATGCCTGATTTCTGGAAACCAAATGTTCCGCAGGTGTCATCTGACCCACAGAATCATGAAATTGGATTTTCAGTTGCATCCCATTAGAAATTGAAAGGATGTACATGATACTGGGCCCGAGCAGACCCTGAAGGCACAAATAAACCACACAGGGTGGTGGTTCAGACTCCCATGGCACCTCCTTCTACTGTTTCCCTCCCTTTCCCTTGGTTTACACTCAAGGGCGTCAAAGGGATGAAGGAAAAGTACAAGCCTGCTTTATGGAAGGCTCTGCACAGGAGGCCAGTGACAGCCAGAAGTGGATAGCTGCTTCATGACAACCCCATTCACAGGTGGCCCTGAAAGTGGTGAAGGGAAATCCTCCCAGTGGGCAGAATGTTGGGCAATGAGATGTTATCCACTTTGTGGCTAGGAAGGAAGGGGGGATAGGATGGGAAGGCAAGGGGGGCCCAAGGTGCAGATTTATATGAACTCATGAGCAATATCTGATGGCCATTTACAGAGACCTGGAAGAAACACAACTGAGAACTTGATGACTTGATGGTCTGGGAGACAGGTATATGGATGGCTTCTTAAAATGCCCACAGAACGGGAAGGCATTTGTGTCCCATGTAAATTCCTATTAGAAGGCAATCAATGGAGGAGTCTTCAACCATTAGGTAAGATGACTTGTCTTGTAGATTCAGTCAGTATCTTTCCCCGACCAAATGAATGCTTTCCCAATGGACCCATGTACAAAGTGTGAAGCCACCAGATTTCTATACCTGATGGGAGATTTTCTGTGCTCTTTGTCCCAGATTTTACAGGATTTTCTTTCAATGTTTAAAATTAAAACATTTTTACTGTGGTAAAATATACGTGACAAAATTTACCAGTGAAACATATTTAAATGTACAATTTAGGGGTGTTGAGCACACTCACAGTGTTGTGGAACCATCCCCACTATGCGTCCTAGGACTTGTTCATCTTCCCAAATGGAATTTCATAATAACTCCCCATGATCCCCTCCTGATAGCCCCCGATAACCACTCTTCAACTTTCTGCCTCTGAGTTTGCCTATTCCGGGTACCTCATCCAAGTGAAAGGTACAACATTTGTTCTTTTGTGTCTGGCTTACTTCCCTTAGCTTACTGTCTTCTGGGTTCATCAGTGTTGTAGAAGGTGTCCCCAGTTCCTTCCTCTTCAAGGCTGAGCATATTCCATTATATGTGCATTTCACATTTTGTTTATCCACCCATCTGTCCACGGACATTTGTGTTGTTCCCGCCTCTGTCTGTTGTGGATAGCACTGCTGTGAACATGGGGGTATGGGTATCTGTTCAAGTCCCTGTTCTTGATTCTTTGGGACATAGACGGAAGTAGAATTCTGGATCATCTGAAAGTTTTTTTTTTTAATACTTCCAAGTAAAACAGTCTTTGTTTAACATAGTGAAACAGGGGTGCCTGGGTGGCTCAGTCAGTTGAGTGTCTGGCTTCGACTCAGGTCATGATCTCGCTGTTGGTGGGTTCGAGCCCCGCGTCAGGCTCTGTGCTGACAGCTAGCCCAGAGCCTGGAGCCTGTTTCAGATTCTGTGTCTCCCTCTCTGTCTGACCATCCTCTGCTTGTGCTGTCTCTGTCTCTCAAAAATAAATAAAAACAGGGGGGGAAAAACCACAGTAAAACATTTCGCAGCCTCCCTGATTTTCCTTCCAAGAGTTTCTGACACTAGCACCTGTCTGCAAAGAAAGCAATATGTATGACAACATCAAGCTTTTGTTTGTTGTGTTTGGGTTGTGTTTGGTTTGTTTGTTTTAACAGGAGCAGTGAAAAGTCTTACGGGGCAAGCCCTTCATGGGAATACCAACAGTTCAAACACTAAGATGGTTTTTCCCAAGACAGACCATTTGAATCCATATATGAAGAAAACCCTAAGTGTAGTTTGGCTGTTTTTTTCTTTGCTTGTCAAAGCTGTTTGCAGCCCAGAAAAGTTTCTTGATTATCGCCATCACTTACAAATCTTATGGCATCGTGTTCATAGGTGAAATATGTGGACTTATCAGTCTAGACAAAGAATCTGTTCTTTTTCAGTTTGTTTGTTTGTTTGTTTATTAAATGTTTACTTATTTTGGGAGAGAGAAAGCAGGGAGGGACAGAGAGAGAGGGAGAGAGAGAATCCCGAGCAGGCTCCACACTCAGCACAGAGCCTGACATGGGGCTTGATCCCATGACCCTGGGATCATGACCTGAGCTGACATCAAGAGTCAGATGCTCAACTGACTGAGCCACAGGTGCACTCAACCTGGGGCTCAAACTTACAACCCAGAGATCAAGAGTCGCATGCTCTTCTGACTGGGCCGGCCAGGCGCCTCTTGTTTTTCAGTTTATTAACAAGCAAACAGCTTTTTTTTAGCATCATGTGACGTCATCAATACATCAACTTGTGGCTCTCTCTGAGAGCACTACCTTTTCACTTTTTCATTTGGCATCATGCACTAGTATTTTACTGACTAATTTCACATACTGGCATTATTAGGTTCTCTTTTCTAAACAGTAGGTTCTCCTACCAAATAACTTGCTCTTTGAGCCTTTTTACTGTATGTGACCTTTAAAATAAAAGCCTTAACTGTTTGCTTTGAGATACCAATTGATAACAATTAGTTCATTTACTTGTCAAATGGCTATAAATTGTGGTTAAGTTCTTTTCTTTTTTAAAAATTTTTTAAAATATTTATTTATTTGAGGCAGAGAGAGAGAAAGAGAGAGCAAGAGAGAGACACACACACACAAAATCCAGAGCAGGCTCCAGGCTCTGAGCTGTCAACATAGAGCCGAATGCGGGGCTCGAACCCACAGACCATGAGATCATGACCTGAGCTGCAGCCAGATGCTTAACCAGCTGAGCCACCCAGGAGTCCCAAGTTCTTTTCAATATTGCTGAGGCCATTGCTACCTTTGTACATTGTAATTCTTTTTTTTAAGGGTTTTTATTTATTTTTGAGAGACAGAGAGAGACAGCGCAAGCAGGGGAGGGTCAGAGAGAGAGGGAGATACAGAATCCAAAGCAGGCTTCAGGCTCTGAGCTGTCAGGACAGAGCCCAATGCAGGGCTCAAACCCACGAACTGTGAGATCATGACCTGAGCCGAAGCCGGACGCTTAACTGACTGAGCCCTCCAGGCGTCCCTGTACATTGTAATTCTTTACTACCAATGCTGCCAGATTTGTCCGTAGTCCTAAACTTCTCCTCTTTCATTTCATACCTCATGACAAAAAATCACCACACTGGACCATTAGACACATCTGTAAAACACAAATGCTAATAAGATGTCCAATAGTAGGGCATAAAGAATAACTAAATAAGAAACTTGCAAAAATATGAAATCAGGCTAAAATTTGCTTCTAACCTGCATAATTCATGTGGTATAGTATGTATATCAACAGCAAAGCATGAGGGAGGCAACTGAGTCACAGCGAGTAAAGATTATTTATTTAGAAGGAAAATTTCCTCTGATTTTCTATCACACCTAAAAATTTATCTGCTCCTGTCCGTCAGTCATCAGTGCATAATGGGGAGGTTGAAGGCGGTAATTCAGGAGGGTGAGGCTGATGCCTGCAGTCTTCACCTCCTCCTGTCCAGGCAACCCAGTGTTCACAAGTGATCAACAGATTTCCTGAGCTCGCCTGGAAAACTAAGGAGATTCCGGGATGCACACAGGTCCACTGTGCTTCACCGGACGAGGCTGAACAACCTCTAGTGGTTTTTGAGGCAGCTTGGTGACTGTCCATCGCTGAAAGCACTGGCATCACAGGGCACATGAAGTTCAAAACGAATGTTGTTGTTAATCACGATACACAACCCCTTAGTTTAGAAACATCTCAAGAGCAGATCTGTGGTTCTGCACAACCCTAGTTGAAAACTTTGCTCTGAAAGAGAAGAGAAGAGAAAAGAAGAGAAGAGAAGAGGAGAGGAGAGGAGAGGAGAGAAAAGCAAGGCAAAGCAAAGCAAAGCAAAGCAAAGCAAAGCAAAGCAGAGCAAACTTTACCCTAGAGTGTTGATCCTACCTGCTTCTTACATCCGTACTGTGGTCCACGGGAAGGGGGAAAACGGAGGTGTCTGTGCTCAGCACAGGGCTGGTCCCACGGTGATCTGGGATGATGACCTGAGCCGAAACCAACTAACTACTCAGGCGCCTCTGCCCAACACTTTAAATCCAAGACTGGGAAGTTCTCACACTTCTGCTCCCTTTAGCCACACCTGGATGCACAGTTCGCTGGGAAGGGCACTGTCTGCCTGGGGGCCGTGTACCCGGGAAGAGGAGGAGAACGGACTGGTGCTATGACAGCAGTCCCACCACAAACTCTTTCCTGGTCTGCAATAGACTGAGCTCCCTGAGCCCAGGGGCCACGTCTCTCTCATTTCCGGGAACGTGGTACCCAGTGCCGCTGGGCTCTCGGCTGTGCCCAAGCACTCAGGAAGCAGCTGTAGTCAAAAGAGTGACCTGTGAGCTTTCGGAAGAGCTGCACTGGGCAGAATGAATTCAGTGTATGTGAGAAGTAAGGGGGATGAACCGTTTTCAAAAATACCAAATAAAGGCTGTGCTAGTTACATTCCCACCAACAGCGTAGGAGGGTGCCCGTCTCTCCACATCCTCGCCAGCGTCTATGGTCTCTTGATTTGTTCATTTTAGCCACTCTGACTGGTGTGAGGTGGTATCTCAGTGTGGTTTTGATTTGTGTTTCCCTGATGATGAGTGACAACGCTGAGCATCGTTTCATGTGCCTGTAGGCCATCTGGATGTCCTCCTTGGAGAAGTGTCTGTTCAAGTCTTCTGCCCATTTCTTCACTGGATTATTCAAACCAACTTGGCAATAAACTATTAAAAAAAGAAAAAGCTGTGCTAATTAACAATAGGTTTACAACGTATTGGAAATACGTGCCCAACTCTGCCACGGCAGAGTCCCAAGCCCGTAGACACTTCACTTCCTGGTTCTTCCTCTCTCTGTTTTGCCAGCTTGTTTTTGTGGGCTTTGCAAGGAGCCAAAGAACAGAGGGAGGAGGGACTGAAAATCTCTGCCTCACCTCAGGGAATGTACATTCGATCCAATCAGATCACTCTGCCTTACATGGGCATAGGCCTCTCTGGATAAGGCTGTAACCTTTGTAGTACTCAGCCAATGAGGAGCCAGGGGAGGGACTTACATGCCAGGAGATAAATTGTCTGCTGTGCTGGAGGGCGGGGGCGCCACTGTGCCTGTCCATCAGACACCGACTTTTGAGTGTCAATATTTTGGATACTAATCCTTTATTAGATCTGCCATTTGCAAATATCTTCTCCCATTCAGTGGGTTGCCTTTTAGTTTTGCTGATTGTTTCCTTCACTATGCAGACTTTTTTTTTTGTTCTGATGTATTCCCAGTAGTTTATTTTTACTTTTATTTCCTTTGCCTCAGGAGACACATCCAGAAGAATGTTGCTATGGCTGATGTCAGAGAAATTACTGCCTATGCTCTCTTCAAGGACTTTTATGGTTTCAGGCCTCATGTTCAGTTATTTAATTAATTTTGACTTTATTTTTGCACATGGGGAAAGGAAATAGTCTGGTTTCATTCTTTTACATGTTTCTATCCAGTTTTCCCAACACGATTTGTTGAAAAGGCTATCTTTTTCCCATTGTATATTCATTCCTCATTGGTTAAAGATCAATTGACCATATAATTGGAAGTTCCTTTCTGAATTTTCTATTCTATTCCATTTATCTATGTGTCTATTTTCATGCCAGTATCATACTTTTAATTACTACTACTTTGTAATATAACTTGAAGTATGGAATTGTGATACCTCCAGTTTTGCTTTTCTTTCTTTGATTGTTTTGACTTTCCAGGGTCCTTCGTGGTTCCATAAAAATTTTAGGATTATCTGGTCCTGTTCTGTGAAAAATGCTGTTGGTATTTTGGTAAGGATTGCATTAAACCTAGATTGCACTGGGTAGGCATTTTAACAATATTTGTTCTTCTAACCCACGAATGTGGAATGTCTTTCCACTTCCTTGAGATATCTTGAAGTTCTTTCATCAGTGTTTTATAGTTTTCAGAGCACAGGTCTTTCACCTTTTTGGTTAAGTTTATTCCTAGATATTTTATTGTTTTCAGTGCAATTGTAAGTGGGATTTTTTTTCATTTCACTTTCTGCTGCTTCATAATTTGGTATATAGGAATGCAACAGATTTCTGTACATTGGTTTTGAATCCTATGACTTAATGAATTCATTTATCAGTTCTAGTATTTTTTTTTTGGTGAGTTTTTAGTATTTTCTATATATGGTTTCTTGTCATCTGCAAATAGAGTTTTCCTTTTTCCTTACCAACTTGGATGCCTTGTATTTCTTTTTGTTGTCTGATTGCTGTGGCTAGGACTTCCGGTGCTACGTTGAATAAAAGTGGGGAGAGTGTGTATCCTTGTCTTGTTCCTGACCTTAGGCGAAAAGCTTTCAGTTTTTTACCGTTGAGTATGATGTTGGCTATGGGTTTTTCATAGAAAGCCTTTATTATGTTCAGTATATTTCCTCTAGACCTACTTTGCAGGTTTTTATCATGAATGGATGTTGTACTTTGCCAAATGCTTTTTCTGCATCTATTGGAATGATCAAATGGTGTTTAATTCTTTTTCTTATTGATGTGACGTATCACATTGTTTTTCAAGTATTGAATCATCGTTGCATCCTGGGAATAAACCCCACTTGATTGTTTTTAAAAACATGTTGTTGGTTGGGTACCTGGGTGGCTCAGTTGGTTGAGCATCTGACTTTAGCTCGGGGTCATGATCTCATAGTTCATGAGTTCAAGCCCTGCTTTGGGCTCTATGCTGACAGCTTGGAGTCTGGAACCTGCTTTGCATTCTGTGTCTCCCTCTCTCTCTCTCTGCCCCTCCCCTGCTCATAGTCTGTCTCTCTCAAAAAACAAATATACATTTAAAAATATATTATTGGATTTGGTTTGCTAATATTGTGTTGAGGATATTTGTATCTATACCCATAAGAGGTATTGGTGTCCTGTAGCTCTCTTTTGTGTGTGTGTGTGTGTGTCTTTATCTGGTTTTCGTGTCAGAATACTTTATAGAATGCATTCAGAAGTTTTCCTTCCTCTTCCATTTTTGGGAATAATTTGAGAAGAATACACAGTAACTCTTCTTTAAATGTTTGGTAGAATTTGCCTGTGAAGCTGGCTGTTCCTGGACTTTTGTTTGGGGAAGTTATTTTCATTATTATTACTGCTTCAATTTCATTGCTGGTGATTGAGGTCTTCAAATTTTCTATTTCTTCCTGCTTTAGTTCTGGTAGGTTATGTTTCTAGGAATTTATTCATTTCTTTTAAGTTGTCCAATTTGTTGGCATGTAGCTTTTCATAATATCCTGTTACAATTGTATTTCTGTGGTGTTGGTTGTTATTTCTCTTTCATTGATGATTTGGTTATTTGGGTTCTCTCTCTCTCTCTCTCTCTCGCTTTCTCACTCTCTCACTCTAGCTCTTGCTCTCACTAGAGGTTTATCAATTTTGTTGATCTTTTCAAAGAACCAGTTCCTCATTTCATTGATGTTCTATTGATTTGTTTTTAGTTTCTATATCATTATTATTTCCTTCCTTTTGCTGTGTTTGGGTTTTATTTGTCCTTTTTTCCTAGCTCCTTTAGGTGTAAAGTTAGGTTACTTGAGATTTTTCTCGCTTCTACAGGTAGACCTGTAGTGCTATAAACTTCCCTTTTAGAACCACTTTGACTGCATCCCAAAGATTTTGGACCATTGTGTTTTCATTTCCATTTGTTTCCATGTAGTTTTTTTTTTTAATTTCTTTCTTTCTTTTTAGTAATCTCTATACCTAACATAGGGCTCAAACTCACAACTCTGAGATCAAGAGTCACATACTCTTATGATTGAGCCAGCCAGCTGCCCCTCTATGTGATTTTTTATTTCTTTTTTTTAATGTTTATTTATTTTGAAAGAGAGAGAGAGAGAGAGAGAGAATATTCCATACAGGCTCTGCACTATCAGTTTGGGGCTCAAACTCATAAACCGTGAAATCATGACATGAGCTGAAGTCCAGAGTCAGATGCTCAACCAACTGAGCTACCCAGGTACCCCTTTTATTTGTTTTTTGATTTCTTGGCTGATACATTCATTGTTTATTAGCATGTTATTTATCTCCATGTATTTGTGGTCTTTCTAGATTTTTTCTTGTAGTTGACTTCTAGTTTCATAGTGTTGTGGTCAGAAAAAATACATATGACTTCAATTTTTTTGCATTTGTTGACACTTGTTTTGCGGCCTAATATGTGATCTATTCTGGAGAATGTTCCATGTGCACTTGCAAAGAATGTCTATTCTGCTGTTTTAGGATGGAATGTTCTGAACGTCTGTAAAGTCTATCTGATCTAGTGTGTCATTCAAAAGTCATTGTTTCCTTGCCAATTTTCTGTTTGGATACTCTGTTCATCAATATATGTGGGGCGTTAGGGCAACTGGGTGGCTCAGTCAATTAAGCATCCAACTTCAGCTCAGGTCATGATCTTGTGGTTCGTGGGTTCAAACCCCACGTCGGGCTCTGTGCTGACTTCTTAGGGTCTGGAGCCTGCTTTGGATTCTTTGTCTCCCTCTCTCTGCCCCTTCCCCACTCACACTCTGTCTCTTTCAAAAATAAATAAAACATTTAAAAAATTTTAAATATAAGTGGAGTGTTAAAGTGCCCAACTCTTATTGTATTACTATCAATTATTTTTTTATGTTTGCTATTAACAGTTTCTTTTATTTATTTTTTTTATGTTTATTTATCTTAGAGACAGAGTGTGAGCGGGGGAGGGGCACAGACAGAGGGAGACACAGAATCCGAAGCAGGCTTCAGGCCCTGAGATGTCAGCACTGGGCATGACACAGGGCTCAAACCCCCCAGCTGTGACCTGAGACAAAGTAGGAGGCTTAACTAACTGAGCACCCAGGCGCCCCTGTTATTATCTGTTCTATCTATTTAGGTGCTTTCAGGTTGGATGCATATTTACAATTGTTACATCCTCTTGTTGGATTGTCCCTTATATTATTATATGGTGTCCTTCTTTGTCTCCTGTTACAGTCTTTGTTTTAAAATCTCTTTGGTCCAATATAAGTATTGCTATTCCAGCTTTCTTTTGATATTCATTTGTGTGATAAATGTTTCTCCATCCCTTCACTTTCTTTCTTTCTTTTTTTTTTAAAGATTCTATTTTTAAGTAATCCCTACACCAGCGTGGGGCTCAGCTCCACAACTTCAAGATCAAGAGTTACGTGCTCTTCTAACTGAGCTGCCCTCCATCCCCTTTGCTTTCAATCCGCAAGTGTCTTTTGGTCTGAAATAAGTCTCTCACAGGCAGCCCATCGATAGGTCCTGTTTTTTATCCACTCTGTCACCCTATGTCTTTTGTTTGGAGCATTTAGTCCATTTACATTCCAAGTAGTTATTGATAGATATGTGTTTATTGCCATTTTGTTACTTGTTTTCTGACAGTTTCTATAGATTTCTTCTGATCCTTCCTTGCCCTCTTTCATGGCTTTTGGCTTTCTTTAGCGATATACTTGGATTCTTTTCTTTTTATTCTTTTCTCTTTATTCCTTTCTAGGGGCGCCTGGGTGGCTCAGTCGGTTAAGCGGCCCGCTTCAGCTCAGGTCATGATCTCATGGTTCATGAGTTCAAGCTCCGCGTCGGGCTCTGTGCTGACAGCTAGCTCAGAGCCTGGAGCCTGCTTCAGATTCTGTGTCTCCCTCTCTCTCTGACCCTCCCTTGCTCACACTATCTCTGTCTCTCAAAAATAAATAAAAATCATTAAAAAAAATTTATTCCTTTCTCTTCATTGGATTCCTTGGATTCCTTTCTCTTTATTTCTTTCTCTATATTCTTTAGTGATATACTTGGATTCCTTTCTCTTTATTCAATTACTGGTTTTTTGATTTGTGTTTACTTTTGGTATATAACATCTTCTTCATATACCAGTCCATATTCAGTTGATTGTCACTTAAATTTGAACCCATCCTTAACTCCTCCCCCCACCACATTTTAAGTATATAGTGTCATATTTTACCACCCCTCCTCCATTTTTTTTTATGAACCGCTTGATGATTTTTATAGAAATACTTATTTTTACTGCTTTTATGTTTTTGTTTTATGTAGGGCTGGTTTAGAGTCATGAACTCCTTTAGTTTTTGTTTGTCTGAGAAACCCTTTATCTCTCCTGTTCTGATTGGTAGCTTTTCTGGATAGAGTATTCTTGGCTGAAAAATGTTTCCTTTCAGCACTTCGAATATATCATGCTATTCCCTTCAGGCCGGCAAAGTTTCTGCTGAAAAATCTACTGCTAGCCTGACGGGGTTTCCCTTGTGTGTAACTTCCTTTCTCTCACTGCTTTAAATTTTTTTCTTTATTACTACTTTCACCATTTCAATTACTATGTGTCATGGTGTGGACTTCCTTGGTTGAATTTGGTGGGGGGATACCTGTGCCTCCTGGATTTGGATACCTGTTTCCTTCCCCCAAATAGAGAAGTTTTCAGCTATTATTTCTTTAAATAAATTTTCTGCTCCCTTTTCTCTTCTTCTTATGAGAGCACTATCATGCTAATGTTATTACCTTTGAAGGAGTCACTGAGCTCCCTAAGACTATTCTCAATTTGCATAATTTTCCTTCTTCTCTTTTGCTCAGCTTGGTTATTTTCCTTGTCTCTGCTATCCAAGTCATCAATTCATTCCTCTACTTCATCTAGTCTGCTATTTATTCCATCCAGTGCATTTTTTATTTCATTTATTGTATTTTTGATCTCTGATTGGTTCTTTTTTTTTTTATCTGTGCTAAGGGTCTCACTGATGTTCTCCATTCTTTTCTCAAGTCCCGTAAGTACCTTTATGATCATTACTTTAAGTTCTCTATCAGGTATATTACTTATATCCTTTTTCCTTAGGCTTCTTGCTATGATTTGGTTCTGTTTTTTCATTTGGAACATATTTCTCTGTCTCATTTTGTATACTCTCTGTGTCTGTTTTTGTGTGTAAGAAAAATCTGCTACTTCTTTTTTTTTTAGTTTTTTTAATGTTTTATTTATTTTTGATACAGAGAGAGACAGAGCATGAGAGGGGGAGGGGCAGAGAGAGAAGGAGACACAGAACCGGAAGCAGGCTCCAGGCTCTGAGCTAGCTGTCAGCACAGGGCCTGACGCGGGGCTCGAACCCACAAATGTGAGATCTGACCTGAGCCGAAGTCGGAGGCTTAGCCGACTGAGCCACCCAGGCGCCCCAAAAATCTGCTACTTCTCTTGCTCTTAATACTAATAACCTTAGAAAGAAAAGGTCTGTAGTGGAGTGTCCCACTCCTAGCGCTTGGAGCTTCAGGGAGTAGTATCTCCTATGTGTGTTGTGTGTCCTGGCCTCTTTTTCCTTCCGTTCAGTTGTCTGCAGAGGCTCTCTTTGCCTATTGTAGGTAGTTCTTGGTCTCCAGCAGGAGTGGGGCAGGTGTGAAGTGGTCTGCTTGCAAAATGTCAAGTGTCCCCCTCTGCCCCTGGCCTCAGGTCCACAAAATGTGCAGGTGGGGAGATGAAGTGTTGGTGGGGTTTGCACTGGTCTCCTAGGGAAGGGGGCACACAGCAGGAGCATTTAGACCAAGGTAGCTGGGAAGGGTAGATTCACTCAAGTGTGAGGGGGTGGGGCTTGGTGTAAGCAACGTAGGTGGTGACTGGTTCCCACAGTGCAGTGTCTGTTGCTTATGCTGGGGAGTTAAGGGAGGGGAATTACGCCTGTCAGCTCCCTGGTTCCCGGAGAGGTCCCCCTGTGACCCCTGTCTCTCTGGGTCATGTTCTGGGGTGAGCAAACCACTGTCCTTCCCGTCTGCCCCCCAACCCCTGGTGTTTTTTCAAACTTCTGTATCTGCATGGGCTGTTTGTCATGCTGTCTCTTTAGGGGCAGGAACTCTACTTCCTAATGCCTTTCAGGTTCTCCCAGAGAAGAGCCTGCTGACTTATAAAATTCCCAGTTTGGGGTGCTTTGGTGGCTCAATTTTGAGCTTCTGAGTCATGATTTTGGCTCAGGTCATGATCCCAGGGTCATGAGATTGAGACCCACATCAGCTCTGTGCTGCGAATTGAACCTACTCAGGATTCCCTCTCTGTCTCTGTCTCTCTCTCTCTCTCTGTCTCTGCCTCTCTCTCTCTCTGTTTCTCTTGTCCCTCCTGTGGCCATGCAATGAAGAAGTTCTCAGACACCGGACTGAGCAGATATGCAGGACTGCCTCTGTGAGAGAGCAGCAGCGGCTGGGGTCTGGGGTCTGTACATAGTCATTATTTCAGACTTTCATTAGATATAAACATCAAGGAATATCAAAGCATGGAAAGAGAACACACAGGATCTTTAGACATAAGCCAGACACGCACCTTCTGGCTACATGAAGACATTCAGGGAGCAGGTGTAGTTTCAAGGAGTGTTAGGGAGTTACAACAGGTTTTGTATCTTCACTGTCTTCTGGGGACCGAGGGGCTCTGTATCTCATATTGCTATCACATTCGACAGCCTTGAGACCAGAACGTTGCTGAGGTTTCAGTCTTTCCCCCTTTCACTCTCTAGCATGTACAATACATTCTCAAGAAATAACCCCACACTCTCCCTCTGCCCCTCTCCCCCACTGGTGCTCTCTCTCTCTTTAAAAACAAACCAACAAACAAATACCAAAACAAACAAATAAACAAAACAACTCCAGGCTTTAAGTCCCATTGGTTGTAAGAACTCATGAAACTCGACCCCTCTTGCTTTCAAAGGCAAATATGGGGATTCATCCTTTCTGTTCATGGGCTCCCTGGTGTGAAAGTCTGTTTCCACCCTTCCCGGGACCGCTGGTTGTCTGCCCACCGTGGATGGCTATGGTCTGCTTCAATCTCAAGTTGTGTCTTCATCTTTCCTGCCTTCTTTGATGTGGCCTCTTCTCTGCCTTTAGTTGTGAGTTTGTTCTGCCGGTCTTCAGATTGTTGTTTTGGGTTATTTACACTGATGTGAGTGTTATTTAGTGGTACCTTTGGGACGAGTTAAGCTTAGGGACCGCCTACTCCGCCATCTTCCCAGCTGACCCTTGAGAAATAATCCCTTCCCTTCTCTTGACTTCAGTTTCCTCATTTCACAATAAAGGGGCTAGAAACAATGATCCTTGATTCTGAACTATAATGCTGAGGAGGAGGCATTTTAGAATTAGACCTGGGAGGGGGCCTGCGGGTGACATCATAAAGGAAGAATTCCGAGAGAAGGAGTCCCTGGGCCCACCTTTGAGCTCTCCTTGTTCTAGAGGTCCCAGCATAGTCATGGATCAACCCTCGTCGGCTAAAACAGCTCAAAATGAGGCAGACACCAATAATTTGGATGTATTATCTCACCCCAACTCACCAATGCCACATCACAGGCCAGGCCATAGTGAAGAACACCACCGCGGTGAGTCCCACCATCAAAGCACACCGCACCGTCACCGTGGATCTCCCTACCATAGTGAATAGCAAGACATTTGTGACAATGCCCCCTCCCACCATTCCCACCACTCCCACCACCATGGTGAGACCCGCCATCATGGTAGAGCCCACCCTTCCACATGCCTTGTCCTGGCTCCTGTTCATGGCACCGTTCTTTCCCATCATTCCTTTGATGATGGTCACTTTGATGGTGATTACCACCATGGTACCAGGGGGCATCATGATACGCCTCTCCACCATGATGACTCCTACCAGCATGGTGGGCAGCCTCACCACCGTGGGGGGTCCCAGCCTGATGATGGGTCTCACCACCATGGTGAAGTCCCCCTCCATAGTGGGCTCCATCGCCAAGGTAAGCCTTAGTACCATAAAGATGGTGGCTGTCACCATCCCAGGGAGGTCTATCACCGTGGTAGGCACCATCGCAAAGTCCACCACCCCAGAGGGCCTCTTCATCATGGAGAGACCCATTCCCACCATTCCTATGCAGGGTCCTACCAGGATCACGTACTTCACGGCCACCAAACTGAGCACCACCACGGCCACCGTGCAGGGCACCACCACCATGGCAAGCACCACCATTCTGCACACTATGGTCATCATGGACATCAGCGCTCCGGGGAGAACCTTCACAGGAGCTCCCAAGTCTTTGGCCCACACAGGCCTCACAGTGTGGCCAGACCCTCCTTTGTCTCGGCCCATTCTCACGGAGCAGCCCTCCAGCCTAGCATGGCACATGTGCAGCACTCAGGCTTCAGCTTGAGTCCTTCCCACAGCATTGGGCACTTGTATGCCTCCCAGGTGTCCAGCAAATTCTTTCCTCAGGACTCCTCCTCTACTGCATCCTTGAGAACCTGGGAAGAAGAAGATGAGCAATTTCATAAGCATAAAAGTGAGTCGCTGTTCCCCCCAGCCCCAACTCCCACTGCTTGGCCCAGATTTCAGGCCTGATCCGGGCCCTGCACTGACCTTCTGCAGATCATGAGGTGTGACTCTTCCCTGCCTCCCTACTCCATTGGCTATTCACTCACCTGGCTGTTTATCATCCAATCTTTTATTCCTTGAGTGATGAACCTCTTTAGGCCTTCAGCCGCTTATTCATCCAGTCATTGCCTTGCATGTGGATATTCGCTGATTGAACATTTCTTGTCTAATATGGGTGCCCGGCCTGCCTGGGCCCTGGAAGCACAGAGGAAACAATTCCTGCCCTCAACGGGCTCCAAGACTGGGGGTGGTCACTTAAACAACCAATCCTAGACTAGCCCCCCCCAATCAGGACAGTTACCACTGTGGATTTTATTTGTCTACATTTCCCCCACTAGACTGTGAGCATCTTGACAGAGACTGGGAACCGGTGTCTGAATAAGGGCCTTGAGGGCAGGGAGAGACCTTACAGTCCCCCCAAGCGTGGCCTCTAGTGGTCCAGTAAACAGAGCAACAGTCTCACAAACAAGCAGAGAGGGGTAGGTACCCAGCTGGATAGGAGCAGGAAAGGCAGCTAAAGGGAGGAGACGTTTCAGCAGGATCTCAGAGGGAGAGGGAGAGTCTACCAAGGAGACGGGGCAGTGAGGAGAATGAGGTTTTCCATGCATAAGTTGCCATGTGGGTAAAGAAAGGTCTGGAGGTATAGAAGCATGAGCCTGCAAGATGCACCGGAGTAGACCACACATCCCAAACAGTCTGGCGTCTGCCATTGAAACGGTCAGGACTGTGGTCCCCGGACCAGCACAGGACAAGTACACAGGCACTTCAGTGAGTGAATGGTAGGCGAGCAGGCAGGCATGAAGACTAACTCCAAGTTAGTCTGGGAGGATGCGTGGGATCCCCATGCCCCCCGCCCCAACACAGACTGGACTTTCTGTTCTTCTTACAGCCACCAGAGCTCAGCGGGCCCACAAGAAGCGGCACACCATGGACCTCTTCTACAAGCTGTGGGAAAAATTAGGCTACTTCTTTCAGCACCTCCGGGGAATGATTAGGAACCTAACTGAATCTCTACCCTTTGAAGGCTTCATTTTCTTCATTGTCAGCCTCAACACTGTCATGCTTGTGGCTCAGACCTTCGCCGAAGTCGAGTCCCTGCGTGGTAAGAGCTGGGGAATCCCCTTTCACATGTAGAAGGCCATAGATCTTGTTCCATGCCTCCTCTGGCCCTATTCTAGTGTCAAATGGTTTGTGTAACTTAACTAATTTGATTCTTACCCCCTGGGAAGTCGACCACATTGCCCGGTATTCAAGATGAGGCTCAGAGGTTTTGCTGAGACCAGCCAGAGACGGATGGGCCCGCGAAACTGGAGGACGTGCTGTTTGTGATACAGCCACCAGGTGGCGCATGAACCCTAAACACGCCGCTTTGTGGGGCAGCTGGTGGAACCCAGGGCGCCCAGAAGGGCCGGGAGACCCTGAGGGTGTTCTGGAGGGCTGAGGATGGAAAACTGGGGAAGGTGGCCCCTAGGACTCCTGGTAGCAGGGTGAAAGAAAGGCCTGCCACAGTACACATTAACTAAAGAGAGAATAAGAGTGGCTGCATTCTTATTCTTACCGTGTGAAATGATTGTCATGTTCACAAAAGTGCTGAGACACACCGGTATCCTCACGGGACCCAGGTGGGTCTGCTGCCTGGTGAGTTACAGGCAGGCTATGTCAGGTGCAGTTACCTCTCAAGGTCATCTGCATCTGTAGAAATAAGGAGATCAAGGGGAATACTTTCAAAGCTGTGATTCCCCCAACAAGGGAAAGCAGACTCCTCTTCTCGGGCTTGGGGGTGAATAATCAGAGGGGGATTTTAACATTATAATGAGACAGACACTGTCCGGCACTCTCTGATTCTGTGCAGGCAGTGTTCCTCAAATGTTTCTTTTTTCCGTTCCAGCAGTTCCTTCCTTAGTTTCTAAAAGGTAAGACTGACGGACAGGCAGAAGCTTCTAGAAGTTTCCTGGTGCAGGAGGTCAGTCCTGAGTTCAGGGGGCCAGGCTAGTGTTATCACTGCTTCACAGTCAAGAAAACTGAGGCACAGAGCAGTGCGGACAGGCAGCCATTAGGGCAGAGCCGGGTGCTCGCTGAATGGCTGTGTGAGGTTCCAGAGGGGAGGAGGAGAAAGGGGCTTGGGTTGCTGGGGACGGCCCTGAGCGAGCCACACATCCCTGCAGAGTGGTTCTTCATGGCCTTGGACTCCATTTTCCTCTGCATCTACGTAATAGAAGCCGTGCTCAAGATCATTGCTCTAGGCCTCAATTATTTTTCTGACTCCTGGAACATTTTGGGTGAGTGACAATGATGTGTGTGTGTCTGCGTGTGTGGGGGGAGGGAGCCACCGGACTGCTAGAGGAGGCCGAGGACAAAAGTGGACCGGCAGAGGGTGTTGGCGTTGGGAGGACTGCAGGTCTGGGTGAGGCGCCTGGACAGGAGCCAGTGACAACCCCACCCCCACCCGGCCCTGTGCCCTCAGACTTCTTCATCATGATCACGGCTGTGCTGGACTTCATGCTCTTGCAGTTCAACTACTTCTCCTTCATCTACCACCAAAGTGTCTTCCGGATCTTCAAGGTCTTCAAGAGCCTGCGGGCCCTGAGGGCCTTCCGGGTCCTGCGAAAGTTCAGGTCAGCTGGGCTGTGGCTGCCTGCCCTGGTGCGGGGACTCCACGGGAGACGGGGCCAGGCCTGGGTGACCAGGAAATGTCCTGTGACCTGTTGAAGGGATGGGGGAATGAAGAGGCTCTAGGCTCCAGCCCACTTCGGATAAGCCTCCTGCCATCTGCTCAGATGGATCCTTTTCCGGAGAGGGCTGGACGTCCCAAGCGACTGACAAAACAGGGGGGACCTCCTGCCCACACTTTCCGTTCCCGCTGCTGGGCACAGATCCCCACCCTTGCTCCTTCATTCAGCCTCCGTCTCATCTCGACTTCTGCCCACAGCTTCCTGCCCAGCCTCCAGGGACTGACGGGGATTCTGGCCCAGTCCTTGCCTTCCATCGGGGCCATCCTCATCCTCATGTTTACCTGCCTCTGTATCCTGTGCTGTGGG
>NC_043710.1:5862037-5877876 GCF_006229205.1 Suricata suricatta
GGGTGGCGGCTCGGGTGGGAGCCTGAGGTGCTGCGGTGGGAGGAGGTCGGGGGGATGGGGCCCCGTCAGCCTGGTTTGGCCCTGAACAGCCAGTCCTCTTCTCTGTGGTGCTCCGGGCTCTGTTCCATCAATCTGACCCCAAGCGCTTCCAGAACATCTTCACCACCATCTTCACCCTCTTCACCATGCTCACCCTGGATGACTGGTCCCTCATCTACCTGGACAACCGGGCCCAGGGTGGGACAGGCCCCAGGCTGGGTGGAGGGCATGGGCTGGGCTGGGCTGGGGGGGCAGCCCCCAAGGGTTCAGTTACCCCGTCTGCAAAGTGGGGTGTCTGCGGCTTGCTGGCAGGGGTGTGGTGAGGGCTGTCAAGGAGCTCCAAGCTCACGTGACCCCCTCTCTCCCAGGCGCCTGGTACATCATCCCTATTCTCATGATTTACATCATTATCCAATACTTCATCTTCCTCAAGTGAGAACCCCGCCCCTACTTTGCTCCCCAGCTTCACCCCCAACCCCCACCTGACCTTGGGGCACCCTTCCCAGTCTCTCCAGCCCTCTCCTCTTGGTCACGCCACAATGAACCCAGAGGAGGGTCGCAGGGCCTCTTCTACAGCCTCCTCCTTGAGAGTGCCCCCCCCTCTCATCCCAGCCTGGTGATTGCCGTCCTGGTGGATAACTTCCAGATGGCTCTGCTCAGAGGCGTGGAGAAAGAAAAGCAGGAGGTACTGAGTGGGCCGGGGCAGGTGGGCCAATCAGAGGCTGGAGGGAAGGGCGGAGGGTGCTCCCGCAGAGGGCAGACAGGAGACTGTGGCAGGACAAGAGCCTCTTCTTCCCAGAAGGCCGACCAGATCCAGGAGAAGCTGCTGGATTACTCACTGATAGACCTCAGCAAACCAGGTGATGGCCCTCCCTCCACAGTGAGACACAGAGTTCCTGGCTCAGTGGCCGAGTTTGAGACTCTGAGACTCCGGAGAACTTACCGTGCTTAGACCTTTGGTCCAAAGAGCTCTCGGGCAATCCTCTAACGGCCAATTAAACGGACAGTCAATTCCTGAAAGCCTCCTTTATGAAATGACTAATTAGCCAGATTACGATTTGCCAAATACTCATTTCTTCTAATAACTTATAAAGGTTATAGCAGTTGCTTTTACATGGGACAGTTTCAACTGTCAGCACTTGTCCAGAGTCCCTCAAAGTGGGTGGAGAGTGAAAACCGAAGTCTCCTGTACACGTTCATTTTTACAAAGCTGATTTTCTGAGTGAATTGGGGTTGAGACAGTTGATTTGCTTCCTGCTTAAAGATCTTCAGGACTTTAGAACCTGAGCTCCAAGAATCCTACTCTTAGGCTCATCAGCACTAAAGGACTAAGGCTCCATCAGGGATAAATGCTCAGGGCAAAAAAAAAAAAGCTTAAGGAAAAAGAGGAATTAATTGACTCAAATTACTTAGCAAATTGAGGGTTTTCAGGAATGGCTGGGTCCAGGACTCGAATACTGGTCGGGAGCTGGTGTCCTTCTATCTCTCTGCTCGCTAGTCCTCTGCATGTTTTTATGCTCAGGGTGGCTCTTCCCTGTGTTAGGAAAATGGCCGCCTGCCACTCTAGTCCCAAACCCTCGTGGGTTGTCATCCCTGGCCTGCCCAGGTCCTCTTCTTCCAGCCGTTCCAACAAAGACCCAGAAATGAGGCTTCTTTGCTCGGATCACCTGACTATTTTGGAACCAATCACTATAGCCAAAAGAATAGGCTGTTCTGATTGGCCAGGTCTGAGTCATGTGTCCTTGGAGGTAGGGGACAGGGTCAACCCTTGCTGGGTGATGCAGACCCAGAAGGTGCAGGAGTGCTTCCCCAGGAAAACTGGAGGGCTTTTTCCTGAAGGAGGCACAAATGAACAGACAAAACTGGTACCCGCTCCACAGGGAGAAGCCATCTCTTTGGGGGCATCATGGACAAAAAGTCCTTTAGCCCCATTTGTTTTTTGTTGTTTCATGTTTGTTTATTTTTGAGAAAGAGAGAGACAGAGAGACAGAGTGAGAGTGGGGTGAGGGGCAGAGAGAGAGCAGAATCTGAAGCAGGCTCCAGGCTCTGAGCTGTCAGCACAGAGCCCGATGCGGGGCCCAAACTCACAAGTCATGAGGAGATCATGACAATGTTAGATGCTTAACCGGCCGGGCCACCCACCCACGCTCCCCATCCTTTAGCCCCACTTGAATATCTCTGCGGCACACAAGGTTTCTTCTACCTCCTCTTGATCCAGGCATCTTCTTGACATTCCCCTTTTTTACCTCCAGAGCCTGAAAAGATAGTGAGTGAAGACACCAAACAGAAGCAGCACTTTGAACAGAAATTTGAGACATTAAGTGAGAAGTAAGGAGATTCAAAGGAGGAGCGGGGGGCGGAGGCCATGGTTGGGCAGGGAAAGGCACACTGTCCACCCCTCTGGAAAGGGGGAGGAGCGCCAAGGCTCCTGGAGAGCCTACGGGTGGACGTGGAGGTGCGCTCACCCAGAGCTGTCTTGTGCCCCCAAGAGAATCCCCCCAGCGGTGCCTGCAGGGCCATGAGAGCTCATTGGAGGCTGAGGACAAGGGCAGGGTATCAGAGAGGCCCCAGAGGAACAGCGATCCTGGTCATCTGTTTACTGAGGAGCATCCCTGACCCTCGCGCTGGGTCAGGCCCTGTGAGGGTTCCAGGGACCCAAAGAGGACACAGCCTAGGCCCCGCCCATGACAGCCCTATTGCTAAGGACCCATGCTGGGCCACAGAGGACAGTGGAGGGATGAGCAGGATGAGGAACAGCTTGGGCGAAGGCCTGGGAGGCAGATGGCCAACACCCCACTCTCCTCTAATTGATTGGCCATTGGTCCAGGATGGCTGGGGGCTCTTGGCACAGACTCCTGCTCCTTGGCTCCCCGGAGAGCCTTCTCTCTGAAAGCTGGGCCCCACTCCACCTCAGCCAGCCTGGCTCCAGACCAGCCAGTGGGGCGGCCTCCAGCCTCTCCTCACCCCTCATCAGAGCCCGAGCCCCAGAGGCCCTCTGTGATCAAGCCTTTGCCAACCTCCCGTGTTTCCTTACAGCCACTCCCACCCGGCACATCTGGGCCTTTGCCCACACTGTTCTCTCTAACTGGAGTGTTCTCTGCCACCAATGCCAGGCTCAAGTGACTAAGATTTGGGACAGCTGAGTTCCAACCCTGGTCGCTTCACCTCCTGACCCTCCCGGCCCTTCCCCCCATGTTCCAGCAACTTGGCCCCTGGCCTAGTGGACGCTTGGCACCTCTGTAACACTTTCCTTGGGGGTTTCTTGGCCTCCGGACTCTTGCCCACTGGCTTACCTCCATGAAGAGTGCCCCCTGGTTTTGTTTGTTGTTATTGTTCACGTGTCTTACTCTTTCCATTCTTAGTGGTCTTTGTTAAAAGTAATTTGGGCTTTCCCTTCCTCGTCAGAATTTGAGACCCTACAAAGGCCTTGCCTCCTTTAGGATAAGGTCTGGGCATCTGGCATTCTCCAGTCCATCCGCTCTCTGCAGCCTCCTTCCTGAGGCCTGCCTGGCCCCCAGCGTAATCCTGCTCCTCCGGGGGAGGGACCCGGAAGCTTGCCCCAGCCTGGCAAACCCTCACGCGTCTTTCAAACTCAGCTCCATGGGACTTCCTCTGGGAGCCTCTCCTGCTCCCCAGTACTGGAGGGGGTTTTCCTCCTGGGGAAAGCACTCTGTGCTTGCACTTACCCCGAGCGTAAACACACGGCTTGCTTTCCTGGCTCTGCCACAGGCTTCGCTTCTTAAGGGTGAGGATTGTTTCTTGCTCATTCCTGTGCCCTCAGAGCACGTGGCAGTGTTCATTTATTTCCGTGTCATTTGGTGGATGGATTTATAGAACAGGCGGGTGATGAGGGGGGTGATGGGTGGGTGGGTGGCTGCACGAATGGTTGGGGAGGGGGGGCTAGGTGGGTGACTGACTGCGCAACACGGTGAAGGGGTGGGTGGCTGGGTCCAGGGACGAGCAGGTAGATAGGGGGATGGGTGAGCAGCGACAAGGTCGGGGTGGTCGGATGAGTGAGCGAACGGCCAGGTAGGTGGGGGGATGAATGGGTCGGTGGGTGGCTGGGTGCCTAGAGAGGTCTGGGGGGTTGGAGGGGCAAGCAGATGGGTAGATGGGGGGATGGATAATCTGTGGGGGGCTAAACAAGGGTTAGAATCCTCCGTGGCGCAGGCACACACAGGGGTTTTTACTTGTGGTGGAGGAGACGCACCATGAAAGGCCACACTCAGAAAAGGTGTAATGGCGGGTTGGTGGGTGGCAGGCAAGAAGGCTGGGGGGGGAGGGGAGAGGGAAGCCCAGAGGGACCTGCCAGGCCTGTCACCTCTCCTCCGCCCTCCTCCCACCCCCAGGCAGCAGGAGCTCCTGTTGCACTTCCTGCAACTGGTGGCCGGGGTGGAGCATCATCAACAGAAATTCCGCTCCCAGGCCTCCGTCCTGGATGAGGTTGTGGACGCGGCGTTTGAGGTGAGCCGGGCAGGACCAGAGCAGAGGGGCTGGCCTATGGGAGGACCCCAGAAAGCCAGGCATGGGAGGCTCGTGCCCAGACGTGCCCCTAACGGCCACAGGGGCCATGCAAGGGGACAGAGGCCGGTACCGGCTCAGTCACCCTCCCATCCCACCCCTGCAGGTTGGGGACGAGGACTTCAGGAAGTGACCCCTGGATGGAGAGAGATGTGGGATACAGCCTTCAGTGTCTGGCAAGCTGCCCACTGGGGTGGGTCAGGACAAGTTCCCACATCTGCTGGAATGGTTGTTAGGCCCGCAGGGCTGGGTCCTAACAGAGTTTTAAAACCCCAAGTGGCTCTGTGTCCTCCCTGGGTAAGCCAAGGCACAGAGCAGCGGAACTGTGTGTGCTGGCGGGTGTGTGTGTGTGTGTGTGTGTGAGTGTGTTTGGGGGGGGGAGTGAGTGTTGTACATGGCAGGCACTGTTCTGGGTCCCCTCCAGCTCCGCCAGGGCCCACATCCTGGCTCAGGCCTTCGGTGCATTAGCAGCAGCCAGAGAGGTGGCCCAGTAAGGGGGGCCAGGCTCGGTGCTGGAGGGGTGAGTGGGCAGTCGCCTTGCTTTGGGGAGGAAGGTCCATCTGGCCCTGGAGTTGGGAGAGAAAAAGAACCGGCTGGAACATGCCCTGGTTGTTGGGGCCTGGGAGGTCAGTAGGTTCCATAAGTAGGGGCTCGGAGCCCAGGAACCCGGGCCTGCCAAGAATCCAGTACAAGAGTGCCAACTCGATGGCAATAGCATGCGCCCAGAGGTCAGAGGTCAGTGCCATACCCCAGGTCATTGCCTGGGGTCACATTAAAGAACCTCAGTGAGGGAAGTGGGGTAGAGGCTGCTCAAGTCCTCCTGGCCTTGGTGGGGGTGCAGGTGGGGGGAGGGTGAGAACACAGCATGTGTGAGTGAGTGTGTGTGTGTGTGTGTGTGTGTGTGTGTGTGTGTGTGCTGGGGGGATGGATGAGCCTTTGTTGGAGGAGAGCAGGGAATGAGACTAATGGTCAGTCCGCACCCTGCCTGGTCCAGGGCTTAGATGAGTTCTCCGACCTTCAGCCTGAACCTGGGCGGAACACCCAGAGCCTGTCCCCACGGCTTTGTTGGAGGCAAGGCTCCGGCCCAGGTCCCCGAGTGCCTGAGCCTGTGCGGGGTGCTGGAGACCTGGTGCAGAGTCAGGCTTGAGCGCCCCCAGCGCTTTGCAGTCAGAGTGGGGGGGGTTGCACTGTCTACCACAGCCATTCCTTCCCTCGTGGCATGAGGCCGGGGCACAGTACAGGCTGGAGGGGGTCAGGAGCAGGACTCCAGAGTGGGGGCTCAGGGGCGACGGATTTGCCAGTCTTCCTGCCACCTCTAGGCTGGGCCAGACTGAGGTAAAGACTCCAGGCCCCGGGGCAGAAGCAGTGCCTCACTCACTGGCCTGGCCTGGGGTACCGCCTGGCCCGAGGCCTGGGAATAGACTGTGCAGACAAAATGCCATCTGGGATCTGGGTGCAGGTTCGGGGGCGGAGAGGCCACCTGGCAGATAGCCTCAGGCCTCACCTCGCCCACCACCTCACACATTCATTCAGTGAGCATTTCCTGCCATTTCCGTGGTGCCAGCCCAGGCCCAGTGGCGGAGGTTGGTGGCACCCTGGAGCCCTTCCAAGTGGAGGCCGGCCTCACACTCCATGCCCCTGGGCTGTCTGAGCTGCCTCCTCTGACAGGCTCAAGCAGGGCTGAAGTTTTCCCCTGCATCCCTCGTTCCTGTCAAACTCAGCCCTTTACCTCCTCAGTTTTCTGGAAGTCGCCTCTCTTTTCCACCTCCCCATCCCTACCCCACCGTGGCCTCTGAGAACAGAAGGCAGGGCCTGGGACCCAGGGTGGCTGCTCATTAGGTCCCAGCACTGGGCAGGGGACTGGAGGCAGGGGGGCTGGGAGGCCAGAGCAAAGACATTCCCTGGATCCACACCCAACCCAGATCCAGTTCAGCCCAGCTGCCGGGGCCTGATGGGATCCACACATGATGCTCCCTAGGGATCTAGTTACTGCTCTTCCTGTTCTGGTGTGTGTGTGTGTGTGTGTGTGTGTGTGTGTGTGTGTGTCTGTCTGTCTGTCTGTGGCCCAGCTCCCGGTGGGGGATGTGGCTCTCTGTGGGTGTGTGTCTGAAGGTCTGTATACATCTCCAGGTTGCTTGGAGGGTGTTGCTTCTGTGTGCACCTGTGTCTCTGGAGCTTCCAAGTGTGTATTGTGGTATGTGTGTGTGTGTGTGTGTGTGTGTTTGGTGTGTTGAGAGTTCTGTGTGTGTATGTGTGTATATAGTGCATTGCAGTCACATATGCAATTGTACCTAAAATGTTGCAGTTTCGTTTTCTTTAAATGAGATCAAATTGCATCGGTCCCCTCATCCCTCCTGTGGGCAGAAGATGTGACCTCAGTCCCTTGGGGTTTCCTGTCCGTCCCCTTCCAAGAGTCTTTCCTGGGGCAAAGCACTGGGGAGTCCCTCTGGCATATGGCCCACAGTGTGTACTTGAAAGCCACTGTCCCTCCCCTCATGGTCTCGTGGCCTACAGGGACTCTGCCATCTCTGGCCCACGTGCGGCATAGGACTCTCACAGGCCTGGAGCTCTGAGTCCTGGGGGTGGGGGAGGGGAGTGAAGCACTCAGGAGAGTCCAGGGTGAGAAGCAGAGGCAGCAGTTTATTGTGACAAATGTGTCCATGGACCTGAAGCACCTCCGCGCTGCACCTGCTCCTTCTGGTCCCCATGCCCGAAGGGGCCTAGGATATGGTCACACAGTCATGCTTTAGAAGCTGGGAGGAATTCTCCCAGGGGATCACGAGGATCTCAAAGTCACAGCGCAGTTTCTGCAGGGAGAGAAGGAGAGGTGAGGGTGGCCCCGGGCCTGGCTCCTCGTGCCATCCCCAGCCTGCGACCCTGCGCTCTGGGCTCAAAGGGACAATGAGTCAGATGGCCAGGAATAGATCCCGGATCTTGCTAGCCCACTCCCTTGAGGGAGAAACCCCAGTCTCCTCCTCTCTGCACCCCACCCTGGCCTGGCGGCTGAGTCATCCAGAAGATGGGGACAGGTTCAACCAGACACCAGCCTGGCCAAGCAGACCAGTTCAGGCTGGACAACCTCGGGCCTTGGGTGCTGGGCAGTAGGGTGCAGGGCTATTACCTCCTCCTCCACTCCTGTGGCCAGGGGGCAGGTGGTGAGGTCCACGCCGTCTCCAGTGGCCACGCTCTTGCGGCAGGCAGTGCTCCCCATCTCCATGGTCAGGTAATACTTGATGCCGGCCACCAGCTGGGGATGGAAGCAGGAGCAGGTGAGGGGTACCGGAAGACCACCCTTGACCCAGACCTCTCACCTCACTCCACATTCGGCATGCTGGCCTGGGCCTTGGGGTTCAGACCCTGGATGGGGAAGTTTCTGGGGGCGATCCCTGGGAAGAGGGCCAAAGGCCTGGGCCACACAGAAAGCTGAGCCCCGGGTGTGGGCATGTCCTGAAGGCCACCGCCCTCTCTCCCTCCCTCCCCTCTCCCCAGTCCTTCCCTCAGGGCAGGGACTACTGTGAGGCTAGTGAACACAGGGCTGGATCCAGCCCATTGAAATCTAGATATGTTGTTCAGAATGAATTCTTGGCATTAATCCAATTAAAAAATACATTGTATTAAAATGTCCTGACCCCCTTAACCTGGCCACGGTCCTGGCCTTCCCCTAGCCCGGCAGGGGGCTGCCCCTCGCCCCTGCCGGCCCGCCCACCCAGCCACACACCTGACTCTGGGCCTTGAGGATCTTGGTGTCTCGGAAGTAGTAGAGGCTGTTGCTGCCCATGTTGTAGCTGGCCAAGGCCGCCTGCGCTGCCTTCTGCACCTGCGGGTCACTGGGTGACAGGTCCTGGCGTCCTCCGACTAAGCGTTCCGCCGGGCGAGCACGGGCGTCGCGGGGCAGCGCCAGGAGGCAGAGCGCGAGCAGACCCAGGCCCAGGGCCCGAGAGAAGTTGGGGTAAGCCATGGCCACGTCGGTCGTTAGTGCCAGGTCTCGTCAGTGCCAGGGCTAGGCGCGCGCCCTTTTTATAGGCTAGCGGCCCCGCCCGCCCCGCCCACCCGCTGCAGAGCCTGGGAGAGCTCGGATGAGCCTGGGCCATCAGAGAGGCCGCCTTCCTCCTCCTTGCTCCAAAGGGGGGCCCTCCCCCCCAGCACACCTGTGTCCCCCGCGATGCTGCCCTGCCCTCCAGGGACACACCCAGTTCTGTGAGGGAAAGGACCCTGACAGTCCCCGGCAAGTGCCACGTTTCAAACAGCTCATGGAAGGCTCAACCAGTATGAAATACCAACCATTAGCGAGGTCTTACTATTGCCACCGTTTACTACCTGGGTAACCTGGAAGAAATTATTTAATCACTCCTTGCCTCAGTTTCCTTCTCTGTAAAGAGGGTTGCTGGGAGGATTCAACAGGCAAAGTGCTTAGAGAAGTTCTGGTCTTATAAAAAACGACGGGAAAGGAGGCTAGTGCACTGAGCTGGGCACTCTCACCCTCACAGCACGAAATGGGAATTAGTAATGTTTCCACTTTACATAGGAAGCAACAGGACGCAGAGCAGAGCAGAGGGGACTGACTTGCCCCGGGATGCCACCTAGTAAATAGTAAATGATGATGCTGGCTTTTGAGCCCGGCAGTCAGACACAGCGAGCCCAGAGGATGAAGATGGCCAGAAAGAGGCGTGTGTGTCATTCCAGCTCTGCCATTTACTGACTGGTGACTTGGACAGGTCCCTTGGCTTCCCAAGGTCTCCGTGTCATCATCTGAGGATAGGTGACCACTCTTACCTGCCAAAGTTATTCTAATATTAACACCCGGGACTGGGCCACCCATAGATCACCTGCGCGTGCTGGAGGTAGCAGCATAATAGGGCACTAGGAGGTTTTTTTAAGAAAAATCTCGTAACTAATAAACAGCACTGAAGTAGCTAACAAAGGAAAAGTCTGAATCTTGGTGGGCTTCCTTATTTGTGTTTGAGAGTTCGGTGTAGCTTGCACTTTCAATCACAAGTTGTGGGGGTGGGGGCGCATTTTGCCCTGGGGCACTAAGATCTTGCCCGGCTTACGCCCTCCAAGGATCCCCGCTGGGGCTTGTGAGAGGCCGTGAGTTATAGTGCCTGACAAACTGTTGGTGGCTATTACGATGATGAATATTATGAGCAGGCAAAATTCCCAGTGGCAGAATCCCAGGGCCAGGAAGGGCAGTGATTTCCTCCCAGGGACACGGGGACCAGCTGCTCCCCACCCCCTCAACCCAGCTGTGAAAACCAATCTGGGATTCCAAGGAACACGTCACCAGTGGTAGGCTCAGGTGTCTGCCTTAAAGGGACAGATCCCCATTTGTGGGAGAGCTGGCTCACTTGTGGCTTAATAGGGAGACAGAGGGGCGCCTGGGTGGCTCAGTCGGTTAAGGCTGCGACTTCGGCTCAGGTCAGATCTCACGTTCCTGGGTTCAAGCCCCGCATCAGGCTCTGTGCTGTCAGCTGGCTCAGAGCCTGGAGCCTGCTTCAGATTCTCTGTCTCCTTCTCTCTGCGCTTCTCCCCCTCTCATGCTCTGTATCAAAAATAAATAAAATATTAAAAAAAAAATAGGGAGACAGAAACCCAACCTGAGAGAACCTGGGAGACGGTAGAGCAAGAGGCTCAGGGCCCAGGAGGGAGAGACAGCCCCAGGGGGCCATGTGCCTCCCCAGGCTCTCCCAGTCCTGCTTTGCCATTGCTTGGAGCTCAGCCATGGCCACACTTGGGTCCAACAGCTCCCTGGAAAACTAGCCAAGGCCTTGTCTCTGATTCACCAAGGGCCGGTGGGTCCCTAGCTCGCTGGCCCCTACCCTACCCCTTGCTCCCTTGCACAGGTGCAGAGGAGTATCACAGGTTGTACCACAACCTGACGGTCCCCAAAGACCTCTCACCCACTGGTCTGTCAGAAGCACTCTTAGGTAGTAAGCATCAAGCTCGTTTTTCAGATGAAGAAAGTTAATCAGAGAGGTCAGGCCATCTGTCTAGGGTCACACAGCTAGACGCGGTGTCTGGGTGGAAAAAGAGGGATGAGGAAGGCTCATAATAATTACTGGGCATCTGATCTGTGCCAGGCCTTGCCCCGGGACCTCAACACACTCTCTCATCCTCATAACTGCTCGGCAGAGGCTGATTTACTAGGGGTGATTTGGGGGAGGCCAAAGGAAAAGTGTCAGTGGTGGAGCCCACGTGCCAGCGTCCTAGTGTGTGAGCCCTGGACCGCTCCATGGGGATATGAGGTCTGGTGTGTAGGGGGAGGCTCCCTGGAGGCAGGGGTGCCCCACAAGGATTTTCCCAGGGCTGGGCCTCATCTAGGGAAGAGCCCTCAGCCTGCACTCCATCCTGTCTGGACCACTCTGGGCCAGATGTGAGCTCAGGGTTGGCCATCCCTACCACCCACAGGGCACAGTCTTCATTTGTGCTGTGGCCCAGGGATCCCAATCCAGGTTGCCCGTGGCACCCTCTCTTGCCCTGGCCAGTGGGTCTTGCTGACCAGGGTGGGCCCTTGATATCCTCTTCACCCTGGAATCAGACAACTCAGGGCCTCTGTGCTGCCCCGCCCCCCAACCCTCTTCCCAGGACTCTGCTGGGCTGCGCATCATCCCTCCCCCAGGGCTTTGATCCCCTTGCCCTAAGCACGTCCCAGAAAAGAGACGTTAAGGCAAAGAAAGCTGAGGTCCCTCTGTGACTGAAGCGCCCATCTGTGGAGGAGGGGCCCAGAGTGCCAGGGGCTTCGGGTTCATTAGCTGGTTGAATCTTTACAAGTCTACACCAGGAGACGGGAGATGACGGAGGCTCAGAACAGCAGCTGGCTCCAGGCCACACAGCAAGCCAAGGAGGACCTGAGATCGGAACCAGGTCTGGCTGGCTCCTTCAGACTATCATCAGTCAAGGCTGGGAGTCCTGGGGGGCATGTGGGGAAGGGGTTGATAGTCATCAGCATATACTCTGAGCATTTCACCCCATCTGGGCTGCGACTGGGCCAGAGTGGGGATGGGTTCACCCTGTGTCCCCTTGTTTATTTCCCTCCAGGGGCAGCAGGACCCCTTCAGGACTCCGGAGCACGGAAGTTGGGTTCACCCCGAGCTCTGGCCAGATCCGAATACTCAGGACTAGAGCGGCTGCGAGGGTCAGGCTCTGGCGGGTACAGCAGGGGAGGGAGGAACAGTGGGCAACATGGGCTGGCCTCCCTGCCCACCCATGCCCCCTGGCCAGGCACATGCTGCTGAGCAGTTTGGGTTGACATTTGATACCTTCTCCCAGGCCCCACTCATGTCTGCTTTCTCCAACACTACAGCCTTGGTCCCTTTGTCCTGCAGGCTAAGTTGGGGCTGGACCACTGAAGCCACACTGTCACGAGGTACATTCTAGATGCCTTTTGTCTCCTGCTGCTCTAGGACTGAACCAGGAACTGGTGTGGGATGCACTGAGGAGCCCAGATAAAGGGTTTCTACTTGGTAACGTGTCACAAGCCCTGCCCAAGCCCCGAGTGAGAGGTGAGAAAGCACGTTCCAGCTGCTTCAGAGACAAGGACTGTGGGGGAGGCACGGAAGAGCCCACGATGAGGAAGCAGAGCAGGCAGCATGGCCCACAAGCTTCTGCTGGGCGGGCGCCCCTGCCAGCACGAGAGGCAAAACCTGGCAGCCGGCATGGGCAGGGTGTGGGGGAGGAGGCAGTCTCTGTTACCAAACAGAGCGTCAGCAGCAACCTGGCGGGGTCAGGATCGAGGTAGGGGGAGGGCATGGCCCTGCCAAGCCCCTGCCTAAGCACACCAGGCCCGCGTGACAGCGTCACAACACAATGGGTCGAGGCTGAGGGGACCCTGAGGTGATCCTGGGCCCATCTGGGAAAACCTCAGAAACAGCCTGAAACTCCAGGCCTGAATTACCACTGCGGTCTCCTCCCCGAAAGTGGCCTGTAACACAGGCTGGGCCCTGCTCTGGCCACCTGGTGCCCTTCCGGAGGGCTGCCCACTTCCAGACCCCGCCCTGCACTCAACCCTCATCCCTACCAATAACCATCCTGTTTACCTGCTAATCACGTAATTGCTCTATCCCTGGGGCTTTACATTTGGTTTTCTTCTTATCCTTCCTCTATTCTGAGATGTAGTTTATACAGAAGAGCACACAGTACTATGGACTAACAAATCATCAGACAACTTGTGTCGCCACCCCTGCCCCCAAGCCCCGCACTCCGCATCCCTCTTCTCGCAAAGGGAATTACTGCCACCTCTACTGTTGAGTTTTACAATACGCATTTCCTTGGGGTTTTTTTTCTACTTTTACCGCCTACATAGAGATCCCTGAGCAAGGATCCTCCGGTCAACTTTACATGAATGGGATCACAGCGTTCGACATTTGCTTCGCTCCATATTGAAATTCACCCGTCATTTGGTCGTGTTCACAGGTCCTGACAGCCAGTAGGGCTGGTCCAGTTGGGGGTTGTTACAAAGCTGCTGTGAACACGCGGTCAGGTGCGGGGAGGTGGGGGGGCGCGAGTGGATGTGCAGGGTCACAGGATGGGTCTTATCTTCAGCTTTACTAGAAAACGCCCAACTGTTTCCCGAGGGCTCGTGCCAGTTTGCACTCCCACCGGCTGGATGGTGGGTGTTGCTCCACTCCCTCATCAGCACTGGGTATTGTTTGACTTCGGAATTTGCGCCAGGGAGTGTATAATGGCATCTCATTTGCATTTCTGATGACTGTGATCGAGAACCTTTTCATAAGCTTATCCACCATTTGGGGTATTCCTTTCAGGTCTTTGACTCTATCTTGCGGTCTGCTTCATCTTATAGGCAAGTTCTCCGGATGCAGCCCTCAGTGGTAGTTTCTGTGTGTGGCAAATATCCTGTCCCGCCCTGGGTTAGCGCTGCCTCTCTCTCTGGTACTTTAGGCAAAGTTTCTATTAATGCAGTTGAACTTATCAACTTTTCCTTAACTGTTTCCTTCCCTGGGATCAGGAGAATCTTCTCATAGAATCCCCCAGTTTTTGCATTTAAAACCGCTCTTCTCACCAGACTGGGAGCCCTCTGGGGAAAACTGTGTCAGCAAGAAGTGCCTAGTGCCCCAGGGAAGGAACGAGAGCCGGGCAGGGCCGGGCGGACACGGCTAGCGTTTCATCTGATCCTTACAACCACCTATCTTCCAAGGGGGAAAACAGAGGCTCGGAGAGGCCCAGCGACGTGACCAGGGAACAAAGGGCCCTGAGGTACACGGGCTTTGAGCCACATTTTGAGGGCCCACCTGGCAACTTCCCAGCACTAAGTCCACGGTCAAATTGCTTAGTCTCTCTGAGCCTCTGGTTTCCTCACCCATAAGAGAGAAAACAATGACCTATGACTGTGAGAGAGGAATGTCTGCAAAGACTTAGCTGCAGGACTCGTTCACAGAGTGTTCACCAGAGACCAGGACGAAAGTACAACGAGCGTGAGCCCGCAGAGTTGTGATGTCTGTGTTCTTTCTGCCTCCCCAAGACAGAGCCCGGCAGAGGGCCAGAGGCCTGCCCACTCCTCCCAAAGGCCAGGAAAGCACATGACACTGACAGGTGAACTCTTACCTGCATCTGATTCACCCTCTTCCCGTCCCCTGGACTCCCACTGACTTTTCCACCAGGTGCTGCCTGGCCCAGTTGTTGACGGGGATGCCACCTGAACATTACAGCCCACCCAGATCCCAGGAAGAGCTCAACCCACACTCTCTGCCAGGTTACTCCGGGCCACTCCACGGCGCCCTGGCTGAGGCCGACGTGGCGAGGGCGGCTGCCCTCCAGCGCGGGAAGGAAGCTGCCAGTTTCAATCTGCACTGATGAGTGTGGCAGACCTGGCCGGTCGGTGGGGAAGTCCCGGCCCGCCTGCTTTTCAATGCACGAAGCCCGGTCGTGAAGGCCACTGACTTTATTGATTTAAAAAACTTTACAAGAACAGTGACTGTTTTGCCAAAAAAAAGGAGCCAAATAGCATAAAACAGACCAGAGGAAGGGGTGGGAGTGGGGGTCCGGGAAGGGCCGGGAATCCACTCGGAGAAGCTGGTAATTGTTGACAGGAAACCAGGGGAAGGAGAAGGGAGATGCATGCAGGGACGAGAATTTCCAAAAAGTTGAAATGGTGAGGGGAGAGGACTCCTGAAAGACCTTGGAGCACGTCGGCCGCTGAGCACGACAGCAGCCGTCTCTTCCTTTGTGGAGAACAGGGGAGGAGCCCCCCCGCCGCTGCAAACTCTGGAAACTCCATGCTGGGGCTGGGGGCCGGGGGCTCCCCCAAGAGCCTCACAAGAAGGCGTCGCACCACTCTCGGAGGCACCCGAAGCAGTCCCGGGACTGCTTGGCGTTGGCGCCGCACGTGTCCTTCAGCCACTCCCGGAAGAGGTCTTCGTCTTTCTTGAGCACCAGGAACTGGCCAAGGACCACGTAGGCCTGCGGAACGGGCAAAGTAAAGGGCACGCTGCTAAGTGCTCTGTGGGGCCGAGAAACTACTGGAAGGCCACTTTTGTGGCTTCAGCACGGTGAGGCTGCCCTCACGGGGCAGGCTCTGGCTGTCTCTTCAGACCACGCGCCACTGGCCACCCCCAATGGTTACTCTCGCCTTCCTAACTGCCAGGGAAGGTGGTCGGCTGCCCTGCGCCCAGGTGCATGCAGTCACCCCGCACCTTGTCAAAGCCCCTCTCCTCCAGCTTCTTGCCCAAGACTTCACCAATCCCGGCCAGGCTCCCCACTGGCTTTTCCCCCATGGGCTCGGCCACGAAGTCTCGGTGCTTTTGGGAGGTTGTCATCTCGATCAGCTTAATCTGGGAATCCCAAGAAAAGGCAGTTAGGACTGAAAACCGGGACCTCCCAAGGGCCCAGGGGCACTGCTCTATCAAGAGAAAGCGAAACCGGCCATTTCGGCGGCTAATTCGACTCTCCTCCTCTCAGGGAGGAGAGAGCCGGGGTCCAAGGAAAGTGTGTTCCCCGCTTGGCAAAAGACCCTTTCGCGCGAGAACTGGGTTTTAAGCGCTGCCCGCGAGGAAACACTCTCCTGCCCTCACAGGTGGCGCACGCGGGGCAGTGGGAAGATTTCCAGAGTCGGTAGCCAGGACCCGGCCAGAAGCTGTCACTCATTCTGTGACCTTGGCTGGGCTAGGAAGGCACTGACCCCGCCTGAAGCGGCTCCCCTGGCCCCAGAGGCAAATGAAGGGTCTCTCCGCCCGCCTCGCCCGCGCACGCGGCTCAGACCCGGAGCGGGCGCGCCGGCCGGAGCGCGCACACCTGCTCCTCCGGCGCGGCTGGGTCCACGCTCGCGT
>NC_043710.1:5877976-5884605 GCF_006229205.1 Suricata suricatta
GCCGCGCGCCGCCCCGCCGCGCCCCGCCCTCTCCCCGCACGGCGGCCAGGCTCTCTCCGAGGGCGCATCCTCTAGGCCGCAACAGCGCTCAGGCCCCTCTCCACCTCTCCTCCCCGCGCCTCCTCCCGCCTCCAGCTCCGGCCCTGCTCCGCAGCTCGCGCTCACCGGCAGCTCCGGCTCCCGTAACGGCTCCTCCCGCCACCCGGCTGCTCCGAGCGATACCTCAACCCACTAGAACTTTCTTCCACTTCCGCTTCCGGGTCGCCTCAAGAGCCGCTTTGAAAAAATTTCCGAACTGGGCACTTCTAGCCGCCTAGAGGCATAGAGATGAGGTCGTCTCGACTTCAACGGCGCCTTTAGTAGGCTGGGCTTTCGAGTTGCCTCTCGGGAAGCTAGGCGGCCTTGTGTGGTCTCGCTTCTCGGGCAGTGGGTCCGGTCTCAGGGAAGCCGACGCCTCGGGGAAAACTGCAGTCCCCGCTGCACGGCATCCGGAACTTAAAAGCAGCCTTGGCCGGCCTGGCGGTGGGAAGAGTTAGAGCGACGGACGAGGCGGGGCAAGGTAGCCAGTAGGCTTCCGGGGTGGCGCCGGAAGTACGGTGCTCGGAAGAATCCGACCGAGGAGGGCTCACGCTGTCTTCGTCGTCGCCAGGCTTGGAGGAGTCGGGTCGGAGTGCAGGTGCGGGAGACCTGAGTGTCCACGCCATCGTCGTGACCGCCGGCAGGACCCTCCTTTTCTGTGCCTTCGTTGGCTTCGCTGCGAAGTGAATCGTCGGCGCGCTGCTCTTAGCGCCCTGGAGAACGAGGTCGTTCGGGCAGCGCCCGTGGGAGACGAAGGCCTCACAGTAAGGGTGGGTCTCGCTCTCAGCGTCTTTCCTCCAGGAGAGGGAGGGAGGAGGGCAGGGGACCCCAGCTAGAGGTGACACTTTGGGGTTTCCTTTGGAAACCATCAGCCTTGGTGGTACCAGCCCTGTCTTCTGACCGAAGTGAGAAATCAGCAGATGCCGCAGACCAAGCCTGCTTACCCGACCTTTTAGAATTTGTTCCTGGCGCGGACCATGGTCTCTGACAGTAGTGTGTTGAAGAATTGAGCATCGGTGTTGTGTGGCTGTGCTAAACGTGCAGATGTGTCGAGGAGCATGCAGTTGATCTCACACTCCTTCCCGGGGTGGTTGCCGGAATAACTTTTTGCCGTACAACATGTATTTCGTTTCTGTGATGATGCCAGTACATGCGGTAACGGGTTTTTTTTTAATGTTTGTTTAAAATGTTTATTTTGGGAGGCACCTGCGTGGCTCATTCAGTTGAGCGTCCAGCTTTGGCCCAGGTCATGATCTCACAGTGGGTGAGTTCGAGTTCTGTGTCGGGCTCTGTGCTGACAGCTTGGAGTCTGGAGCCTGCTGCGGATTTTGTGTCTTTTTCCCTCCCTTGCTAGTGCTGTGTCTCGGTCTCAAAAATAAACGTTAAAAAAACAATAAAGGTAAATAGATGTTTATTTTGAGAGAGAATTAATCCCAAACAGGCTCCACACTCAGCACAGAACCACACGCAGGGCTTGAACTCACAACTTCGAGATCAAGACCTGAGATGATGTCAGGAGTTGGTCACTTAATCTATAGAGCCGCCCAAGCACCCCTTTTGTGTGCCATGTGCTGTACTAAGTGCTTTGCTTAATTTTATTCTACTAACAGTGATCGGAGTTAGGTACTATTTTTCTCTGAAACTAGGGAAGTTGAACACCTAGGACCTATCCAAGGTCGAATTTGAATCCTAGTAATTAGATTTCAGAGGTCCTGGTCTTAACTAGGACATGGTCACTCATCAGTAAAAGGTCTCGCTCCATCTTCAGAACAGTCCTGGGTTCTGAACTTGCCATCCAAGAAACTCAGGAGGAGGAGTTGACAGTCTCCCTATCCCTCACCCTGCTGAGACCGGACTCAGCATGTCTCAAGCCACCAAGAGGAAGCACGTGGTGAAGGAGGTGCTGGGGGAGCATATGGTGCCCTCCGACCAGCAGCAGATCGTGAGGGTGAGTGGCATTGGGCATAAGCTGCTCTACTTCCCCATCCCTCTACTCCCCTTGGGCCCCAGCATGGCGGTAGGGTGCAACAGCTCACTGAGTGTTCGAGCTGACTGAGGAGGCTGACTAGTTCTTGGTCTCCCTTGGACCAGGTACTCAGGACCCCAGGGAACAATCTGCATGAGGTGGAGACAGCCCAGGGGCAGCGCTTCCTGGTGAGCATGCCCTCCAAATACCGGAAGAACATCTGGATCAAGAGAGGTGAGAGAGGCGGCCCTGCAGCAGACAGCTGGCTCCTCGGGGCTTGGTTTCCCCCAGGGCAAACGGGATCTAGTGTGTCTTTTCTCCTCTCTGGTCTGCAGGTGACTTCCTCATTGTTGACCCTATTGAAGAGGGAGAAAAAGTGAAGGCTGAGATCTCCTTTGTGCTCTGCAAGGATCATGTGCGCTCTCTGCAGAAGGAGGGGCTCTGGTAGGCTGGTCCCTGAGGTCCTGTCTCAGTTTCCGGGGAGACCGACTTCCTAGCTGTGGAGTTAGGGGAGGGGAGATCATGGCATCCCAGGCAGGGACAGCTGGAAACAGCTTTTTTGCTCAAGACTTTTCTGTCTCTTCTGACCCTGGCTCTTCTCTTGGCACAGGCCTGAGGCCTTCTCAGAAGTGGCTGAGAAGCACCACAACAGCAGGAACAGGTGAGGAACACGCCTTAGGACAGGAAATAGGGGTTGAGGCCTTGGGGACTTGAGGGGAAAACAGAGACATTCTAGCGCTGTGCACAGTCCCTGGTGAGAGCACCTGGGTGGTTGTGAGCGGGGCTTGAAAGGCAGCCGCCTGGGGATAAGGTGGTGGCGTTACCATGTGTAAGTGAGTGGGTTCAAGCTGGTTACTTGATTGTCTTAAGCCTGGGGATTTCCCCGCCTATAAAATGGGAGCTTTGTGAGGATTAAAGGAGTTAGTGCTTGTAAAATTGTTGAGTATAATACTTGCTATGTAGTGTGAGCCCATTGAGTGTTGGTGATTGGAATCCTTATTAAAACCAGTGGCTCTAGCAAACTTTTAATGTGGGGTGGGAAGTAGTCTTTAGACGGTTTTTCTTGGCCTTTTGTGGGGCTTCTTAATTGCAGATCTAGTTTTCCTGGGAGGCACTGGCTTAACCCTGTCCCTTTCCCCCACGCAGACAGACTCAGCCAGAACTCCCAGTGGAGCCACAGTCATCAGGGGAAGAGTCCAGCTCTGAAGACGATTCCGACCTCTTCGTCAACACCAACCGCAGACAGTATCTGGAGAGCGAGGAGGAGAGCGAAGAGGAGGAGACAGCCTGAGGCCCTTGCCCCATTTCTCCTCCCGCCCAGGGACTAGTGCTCGTCCGCGCTCAGACGTCCCCGGGTGCTCTGCAGGTCTTCCCGCTCTGGACGGGGGACAAGACAGGGCCTCTCTCTGAACTGACCTTGCGCTCGAGGAGAATTAAACCCCTGGTGGGTGCCGACCAGTGCTGGTGTCTGCGTGGCTCTCTGGAGGGAGGAGGGACTCGCGAAGTTCCAGACCGCTCCTTGGGGCAGCTCCTAAATGGGCAGGAAAGGGAAATGGCTGGAACCTTTCCTGGATCCTCGGCTGGGCACTTAGTAAGCGCCACGCCCTGTGCTGTGCCCTCATGCACGTATTTAACACCTGGGAGCGGTCCGTCTGTTGTCTGCTTGCAAGTAACTCGGAGTCAGGCGTTCGGGAGCACAGCTCTGGGACCTAGCGCCCCTGCCTCTAAGGGACACTCAGGACAAATTTCGTGGTGCCTCGTAAGCTGCTTCCCCGGCGTTCGAGTCCCCGTGACTGCAGGACCGTCCACCTCCGCCCTGCTGCGTACATCCTCTGGCTGGTGGTGGCCTGTGGCTGCGTGGACTGTTCCTCCGCAGCCCTCTTGCAGACCGTCCCCCTTGTCCTTTGAAGTTTTTCCCTCTGGCCCTACACCCTCTCTTGTCATTGGCATTGACCTAATCACAGTTCAGCTGGCTTAGCATCGCCTATTCCTGCCTCTGTCGTCATTTTCTAAGTCATCTTCTGCATCTCGGGGATGGGCCTCTTCAGCCGGGGGGCCCCTGGTTCCTTGTCTTCCACTTCAGGCCTGCTGCCTCCTTCTCTGGTCACTCCCTGGACCCCCGCCTTGGGGAGGAATTGCAGCCCCTCTTGAATTCATCCAGCTGTGCAGTCACCACCCCCTGGCCTTTCTAGCTTACTGGCTCCGCTACCTCCTATCTTATCTGCAGGCCTCCCCCTCAGGCCCCGCCCCTTCTCACCATTATTCTCTTATCTCCACTTTCCCACACCCTCCACTGCCTTGTTTCCCTCCACTGTATCCATCTAGTGAGACCTAACCCTGGCCAACCCATTTCCCTCTCTGCCTCTGCTCCAGTAACCACTACGGAAAACCACCAGCCTAGCTACTGGCTTTACCTTAAGTTCATAATTACAGACCTCAAGCGGACACTCGGCCCTGCCTAGCAGATCTTCTCTGGGATGTTGGTTCAAAACTTTCCTGTTGTCGACCAGTTCCCTCTTCCTGTTAGGGGTTGGCCGTGTACTTCACTAGGAAATCGTAGTCTGGAGGGAACGCTCACCTCTCAGTTACCAACCCTACAAAAGTGCTTAACGGACTGTCCTGTCTTTCATTTCCCCGTGTAATCCGATGGGACTTAAACCTTTTCTCCTGTGCTTAGAGCTTGTCTGTCCTGCCTAAGGACTATATGTAAGTTCCAGGTTTTGTTATCCCTTCTCCTGGCTGTGCTAGCATTGAAAGTGCTGTAGATGCTCCCATCTCAAACCTGAAACGGGCGCCTGGGTGGCTCAGTCGGTTAACTGTCCGACTTCAGCTCAGGTCACGATCTCACGGTTTGTGGGTTCAAGCCCCGCATCAGGTTCTGTGTTGACAGCTCAGAGCCTGGAGCCTGTTTCAGATTCTGTGTCTCCCTCTCCCCATTCCCCCCCGTCTCTCTCTGTCTCAAAAATAAACATAAAAAAATTTTTTTAATAAAAAATAAAACCTGAAACACCTGTCACTGTTTTCACATTCTCTCCAGCTACTGCTTCATTTATCTGTTCCTTGTTTGCTTTTCTTTACTGAGCCTCAGCATTGCTTTAAATGTATACGTGCGCGTGTGTGTGTGTGTGTGTGTGTGTACAAAAAACAAACTTCAGATGAGTTAAGGATATGTGTGTATGTGTGTGTGTGTCAGACTTGTCTGAAATTTACTTTTTATGGGAAATAACTTTTTTTCTAAAGGGATAGTCATCTGTATACCATCTACCAAAGGGGTCATTCTCCATTCACATTTAAATATCTTTTTTAAATAAACGAAATTCCTGCATATTTATGGGTCTCCTTTTGGAATTTCTAATCTGTTCTGTTGTATGTGCACCTACCATGTTTTATGGCAGGATCGATAATCTCATAGCTCCCTCACCCCTGCCTCACTATTCCTTGAAATTTTCATATTTTCTCTTACATAAGAACTCTAGAAGGAACTTGTGAATTTCCACTTAAAAATCCTGTTGAGGTTTTTAAATTAAATCTAGCTTGAGGGGCGCCTGGATGACTGGATTGGTTAAGCATCTGACTTCAGCTCAGGTCATGATTTCACGGTTCATGAGTTCGAGCCCCACCTCAGACTGTGCTGACAGCTCGGAGGCTAGAGCCTGCCTGTTTCAGATTCTGGATCTCTTACTCTGCCTCTCCTCTGCTCATGCTCTTGTCTCTTTCGTCAAAAATAAATATTAATAAATGAATAAATCTAGCTTGAATGGAGAAAAGTGCTATCTTGACTGCTCTGAATCTTATCCAGAAATGAGGTATATACATTCTTCTGTAAGGTGGTCTTCATGTGGGCACTTTACATTTCTGGTTCATTTTAGAATTTAGTATTAGGAATTTTTTTTTTTTACATTTTTTAAGTTTCTTTTAAAGAAAGTGTGCATGTGCATGCAAGCAGGGGAAGGGCAGAGAGAGAGAGAGAGAGAGAGAGAGAGAATCCCAAGCAGACTCCACGCTGTTAGCAGAGAGCCGATATGGGACCCGAACTCCTGAACTGTGAGATCATGACACAGCAGACTGTGTCACCCAGGCGCCCCTGAATTCTTTAGTTCTCGTAGTTTTTCAGTTCATTCTCTTGGCTTTCTGGGTAGTCCAACCATGCTCTACTGGTGGTGGTTTTATCCTTGACACTTTTTTTTAAGGATTTCAGGGGCCAGGACCCCAGTATAATGCTGGGTGGCATCCTGGTTTTTCTCCCAGTGGGAACGGTTCTCAAGTGTCCTGTCACGGCAGTCTTGCTGTAGGTTTCTGGTAGATAAACTTCATTAGGCTGAAAACGTTTCCTTCTGTTCCCAGCTTACTGAAGGCTTTTTACCCTTTATTTAACAGTGATGGATTTTGACATCTACTGAGTTAACCAAAAGACTTCCATTTTATTACTGTGCTGCTGTCCATGAATTGTCCTCATGTTGAGCGGCTCTTGGGTTCTCTCTTTTTTTTTTTCCATAATATTTTATTGTCAAATTGTTTTCCATACAACACCCAGTGCTCTTCCCCTCAAGTGCCCTCCACCCTCATCACCACCTGTCTTCCCCCC
>NC_043710.1:5884705-5917028 GCF_006229205.1 Suricata suricatta
TTTATCTTGATGAAGTCCTTGGGTTCTCTTATAATGCCTATTTAGTTTTAGAGGATTTATCCATTTCTTTAGGATTTTTGTATTTACTTCTGGACCAATTTCACTTTTTGTTTTAATGATGTCCTTGGGTTCTCTTATAATGCCTATTTAGTTTTAGAGGATTTATCCATTTCTTTAGGATTTTTGTATTTACTTCTGGACCAATTTCACTTTTTGTTTTAATGATGTCCTTGTTCCATTTTGGAAACAGCATTATGCTAACCTTGTAGAACGGATTTGGAGACCTTTAATCTTTATCTTTTTCTTTGTTCTGTAATAATTTGTAGAACAGGAATTATTTGTTGCCTTAAAGTTTGTAGGCTTTATAAAAATATTTGTTGGGTTCCTTTTTAAGGGGTAGATCTTTGCTTTTTTTTTTTTAAATGTTTTATTTGTTTTTGATACAGAGAGAGAGGCAGAGCATGAGAGGGGGAGGGGCAGAGAGAGAAGGAGACACAGAACTAGAAGCAGGCTTCAGGCTCTGAGCTAGCTGTCAGCACAGAGCCCGACGCGGGGCTCGAACTCCTGAACGTGAGATCTGACCTGAGCCGAAGTCGGAGGCTTAACCAACTGAGCCACCCAGGCGCCCCAGATCTTTGCTTTTAAATTCTGTGCCATTTTATCTATTTAGATTTTCTATCCTTGAGTCCATTTTGGCAGTTTATATTTTTTGAGTTGTATTTCATGCGTATTTAAGCTGTTTGGGGTATTAGTTTGGACTTTTGTTATAAGTGACAAAATCTAACTCCAACTTGCAGAAGCAAAGTAGGGCTCCATTGGCAGAAGTCTAAGAACGCAGCTCACGATGATCCAGGGCCAGCCTGATTTCATCAACCCTCTCTTTTGTTTCTTGGATTCCCTCTGCGTCTGTAGATGGACCCATCTTTTTCTCCCTCCCGTTGTCTTCTGCAGGAAGCTCCAGTTTATGCTCAGTCCTTACAGGCAGAGTTCCTTCGTTAACATCTGTGTGTTTCACAGAAGACCAGTGGGGATTCTTGGGTCGCTGGCCCTCTCCTGAGCGCCTGAGCGAGCACTGTGACCACAGCTGGATAGGGACGGGGGGGGGGGGGGGGGGGGGGGGGGGGGGGGGGAGGCGAGATGAACCAAACCTGACCCGTTCCTGCAACATGCGCCCGCGCAATAGAGAAGTTCTTTTACCAGAATAAGGGGACGGGGTGAGAGCAGATAAAACCAACCAACATTGTCCTGTATCCCGTACTGACTAGCTTTGCAAGGTGTCTGCCTATTTATTGGCCCTTTCCTTCTGTTTCTTTGGGTTTATTTGCTCAGATCTACCTCATTGATTGTATGCTGAATTCAATCGTGTTCTCTAACATATTTATGGCCACCATTGCTCCTCTAAATACTCATTTGACTGTTACCACTCAGTCATGTGTATCTGCCGTTTATTTCGGCATTGTATCTGTAAGGCTGGCCTTAGGTATTTCTCTGGCTTTGAGTGATTGTGTGACGTACCTAATAGCCCCTATTTCCCCCCTAAAATCCCTCTCATCACCATTTCTCCATCTCATACCAGTCATTTAGCTCCTGTGGGTCATGGCTAAGGTCCTGCTGCAGGGACAGCCCTGGGTTCTGCACAGCACTCCCCTTTGTCATCCTCTGAAGCTGAACGCTCCTCCATTTCCCAACTTGGTGGCAGAATCCAACCATGAGTGAATACGTCTCCCAGAATGAGCTGAGTGTTCTAAGAACCCTCCCCCCACCCCCCACGCCGTGGTCAGTCCATGCACAGGGCAGTGACACCTCACCTCCTGCAGTTAGATTTGAGACTTGTGGCCCCTCGGGCTCTGTGCCTGAATCACTGTGGCCTCAGCCTCACAGCAGGTCGTTTCCAGTTTCCACCATGTCCCCCCCCCCCCCTAAGGTGCCCAGGAGCACACCCGGTAATCTGAGGTAGCCACGTGCTTTTCCTCCTCTAACCTGTAAATGTGGTAAGCTTCCTTGACAGTGTCTCACCTTAGCACATCCTTGCATTCCTGGAATCAAACAGTCGGGATATATTTTTCCAATGTATTGCTGGACTTGGTTTTTTGATATTTGGGGGCATTTTGGCATGCAGGCTCAGAAGTGAGATGGTTTCAGTTTTTTCTTTCCTGTGGTACCCTTGTTTTTTGTATCAAGCTTATGCCAACGTCATGAAATGAGTTGGAGGGTGTTCTATTTTCATTACAAGTGTTTGTACTGGAATTTTGGATTTCTGAAAGTTTTGGTAAAACTTATAAAACCAACTGTGCCTGGCATGTTTAGGGTGGTAGGAAGTTTTTTTTGTTTTGTTTTAAGAGCGAGAGATCACGAACTGGGGAGCGGAGCAGAAGGAGAGAGAGAATCCCAAGCAGGCTCCGGGCTCAGTGTGGAGCCCGATGTGGAGCTCGACCCCATGCCCCTGGAATCGTGACCTGAGCTGAAATCAAGAGTCAGCACTCTACCGACCCAGCCACCCAGGCGCCCGGGCGGGAAGATTTTTAACTCTAGATTTCTTATGACAATAGATCGTTTAGGTTTCTGTTCTGGATTCTGTGATACTTTCAAGGAAAAATGTTTTTCTATTTTCTCATCTTGTCTGTGCTTTCAAACTTCCCGCAGTTATTTGCAGACCTGCCTTACGTTTCCGATCTTGACTAGATCCACGTTATGTCTCCCTTTTTATATCTAATATTATTGTGCTTTTTCCTTTTTGTCGGTCTTGGTAGACATGTCTTTGTTAGTCTTCAGTGCATCCCTCTGTCATTCTCCTTCACTATTCGCTTCTATTTCTTGCATCAGAAAAACGTATTTCCCTTACATTCGCTTGAGTTTATTCTGTGACTCTCCTTCTAACCCTTGTGGGTGCTTCCGCCTCCCCCCCTCCCCGCCCCCACGCCTGAAGAAAAGGTGAAAGAACCGTATGCCCTTCGGTGGGGCCAGCGCTTTGTAACATTTGCCACATTCCGTTTCTTTCGACACACAGCACACGTCGTTTTTACATTGAGTTGTTATGTCTCTTTAACCTCTTAATTTAGAACAGATGCCCAGCTGGGCTCTTTTTCTTTTCACTAACGGGCTTTTTGGACAAGTTCAGGCCGGTTATCTTATTAAAAGCTACCACGTTTGGATATGTGCGGTTCTTTGTGCAGACTTCGGTTTGGGTTAAACAATTTCAGCGAAATTAGCTCGGGCCCGATGTGCTCCTACTGCACATGGTGACGGGGGAGAAGCCCCAGTTACTGGTGGTGCTAATTTTGATCACCTGGTTAAAGAGAGAGCTTCTAGGTCGTTTTTCATTTTTCCTTTATTTTTGGTTCCTAAGTTTTATCCAAGAACTCATACAAAACATTTCAGCTAACTGAGTTTTAATCCTCCTCTTCCTCCCCTTCCTCATCTTGGTTTATCCGGAAGTGACAGGATCCCTAACTCTCTCTGCTGTTAGCAACTGCGCGCAGATCTCGGAGGCTCTTCTTCAAATATGTTTTGTGAGATATTTCCAACACCTTTTGGGGAAAAGGCACGTCAGAAGTTACAGTGATCTTGCTCTTGCTCCTTTCAATGGTCACAACCCCCCCACCGGGATTCCCAGCTTTCCATTCACTTTGATCCACTCGTGAAGAACCTGCTCAAAGTTGGCCGCATCCGCGATTCCGTCTTCTCGGGGCTGCGTGCGGTCCGCCGCAGAACTTGCTGCTTTTCCTTGCGGCGCTTCGCCTGGAGCCTTCTCACGGGCGCTGGCGGCAGCGGAGGCAGGAAGGGCTCGGTTTTCTACAAAGGAACTGTTTTCCCTTTGTGGGACAGTCCTAAGGCTAAGTGTCCTTTGATGCAGTTCTATATGTATTTGTAGTTAGTATTATTAAAATTTTTTTAAATGTTTATTCATTTTTGAGAGAGACGGAACACAGCAGGGGAGGGGCGACAGAGACACAGAATCTGAAGCAGCTCCAGGCCCTGAGCTGTCAGCACAAAGCCCGACATGTCGCTCAACCCCACAGACTGTGAGGTCATGACCTAAGCCAAGGCTGGAGACTTAAATCGACTGAGCTACCCAGTGCCTAATTTAATAATAAATTAAATTATTATTTAATTATTAAGCTAAAATATACAATTTTCGATCATAGCCATTTTTAGGGCATTTTTAAAAATGTTTATTTTGAGGAGCATGAGTGGTAGGAGGAGAGGCAGAGAGAATCCCAAGCAAGCTCTGTGCTGACAGCACGGAGCCGGATGTCGGGCCTCGATCCCGCAACCCATGAGATCGTGATCTGAGCTGAAATCAGGAGCTGGGCGTTTGGCCAACTGAGCCATCCAGGCGCCCGGCCCCATCATAACCGTCTTACGGCGAACAGCTCCGTAGTGCTACACACACTCACAATCTTGGGTAAACCCTCTCCTTTTCTGACTGGCGCATTTCACTTAGCATAATGTCGTTAAGGTTCAGCCACGTAGCACATGCTAGAATTTCCTTCTGATGGCGGAATCATGTCCCATTGTTTGCATATACTGCAGTTTGCTTGTCCATTCACCCATCGATGGACTCTTGGATTCCTTCCACTGTTCAGCGATTGCGAATAACGCTGCTATGAACATGGGTGTGCAAATATCTTTTTGAGACCTTGCTTTCAACTCTCCTGAAGATAAACCCAGAAGTAGAACTGTTGGGTGATAGGGTCATTCTATTTTTAATTTTTTAAGGAACCGTTGCTGTCCTGTTTTCCATAGCGGTGGCACCATTTTACGTTCCCACCAACAGTGCATAAGGGTTCCAACTTTTCCATATCTTCACCAATATATTATGTTCTTTTTTTAAATAGTAGCTATCTTGATACGTGTGAAATATCTAGTGTTTTTTTAAATTTTATTTTTATTTATTTTTGAGAGACAGAGAGAGACAGCGTGAGCAGGGGAGGGTCAGAGAGAGAGAGGGAGACACAATCAGAAGCAGGCTCCAGGCTCTGAGTTGGCTGTCAGCACAGGGCTGGATACAGGGCTCGAACCCACAAACTGCAAGATCATGACCTGAGCCAAAGCCGGATGCTCAACCCACTGAGCCACCGAGGGGCCCCTCTAGTGTCTTAATTATAGTTTAGTTTTGAGTGTTTTCTGATTTCCATTATGATTCCATTTTTGGTCCATAAATTATATTTAAACATTTAGTTGATTATGTTTAATAACATAAGCACCTTCAGACCTACCACCACAAGACAAAGGTCACGACTGATCCAGTCTACCCTCTGTCTCCACCCCCCATCCTACAGCCCATCCATCCCATTTTCTGTTCCTCCTCACGAGTCAACCAACGTGGACTCCGTATGCCCTTGTCTTCTTTCCGTATAGTTTTCTTGTATCTACATGTGTTTTTCTAAAAGCTTTTAGGGGCACCTGGGCGGCTCCGTTGTGTAAGCATCCAGCTCTGGATTTCGACTCCGGTCATGATCTCACAGTTCATGGGTTTGAGCCCCACAGCGGGTTCTGCGCTGACAGTGTGAAGCCTACTTGGGAATCTCTCCCTGTCTCTCTGCCCCTCCCCTGCTCACTCTCTCTCAAAATAAACTTTAAAAGAGCATTTAAAAAAATAATTTTTTTTAACCTTATGAAAAAAATAACATGCCAAACATCATATTTAGGGAGCTGATGGTTCACTTAATATTACATTACTTTGTTTCTCCTAATTGCTGTATGTTGCTGTAGTTCATTTGTTCTGTCAGTAATATTTCCCCGCGGGGCTCTCTCACGATATCCGTTCACTCCTCTGCTGGGGGCCCTGGGGGTTCTTCCTCCCCGTCTCCCCCCCCCCCCCCATCCATTGTATACATTCTGCTAGATCTATCTGTTCAGGTGTGAAGTTCCTCTTGGGACACTTCTAAGGTGTGGAGTTTGTCAGAATATTAGGCACTGCCACCTATGTTTTCCAAAGTGGCTACATTGGAAATGACATTGTCAGGGGCATCTGGGTGGCTCATTCAGTTAAGCATCCGGCTTCAGCTCAGGTCATTATCTCACGGTTCGTGGGTTTGAGCCCCGCTTCAGGCTCTGTGCTGACAGCCAGCTCAGAGCCTGGAGCCTGCTTCGGATTCTGTATCTCCCTCCCTCTGACCCTCCCCTGCTCACGCTGTCTCTCTCTGCCTCTCAAAAATAAATAAAAAACATTAAAAAAAATTTTTTAAGAATTATTTAAAAAAAGGAAATGACATTGGCAGACATTCACCAGCTATGGACCCCGGAGCGGGATTTAATGATTTCTTCCTGTAGTCTGTCACTTTTTACTTAATATATTTTGAGTTTATGGTGTTAAGTACAACACAGTGAAAATTGCTCTCTCCTTTTGTGAACTGAACCCTTATGAAGTGACGCTTTCCATCCTTACAGATGCTTTTTTTATCTTAGTTTATCTGATGTTAGCATAGCCCCCCCCCTCTTCTGCTTAGTATTTTGCTTTTTGCCTCGTAAGTGCTCTTCCATCCTTTTCCTTTCACTCTTACTTTCAGATTCACTTTCAGATGCTCTACCCCTGTCTACAGCTTAAAAGTTGAATCACGAATCGCTATTTTTCTTTTAACTGATGCACTCAGTTCATTTAACTTATTGTAATAATTGGCGTGGGGTCCCATCTGTCCTATTGGACAGTTGGATGCATATAAATTTCTAGATTCTAAATCTTTTCTTTCAATACTTTGAAAATACTACTTGACTGTCTTCTTGCTTCCGGTGTTGCTATTGAAAACTCTGGGGTCTGTCTGATTCTCCCGGCTTCGTGTGTGGGATGCTCCTTCTGTTAGTGTTATCGCTGAGATTCTCAAAGTTCTAGATGGTGTGCACCGATGTGAGTGATTCCTTTCTCTTCTCTTAGCACTCTCTGGGGGTTTTTGATCCAAGGTGCTTTATGTTTGGATGATTCCAGGAAATGTGTCTCCATTATTTCTTCAAACATTTTCTCCCTCCATGTTCAGATTTCTCTCCAGAATCCCTGTAATTCAGATTTTAACATCTTTGCTTCTACCTTCCATCTTAGCTTTTCTTGTGCAGTTGTTTTCTTTAGTCCTTCCTTGTAGGTTTTCTCAGTCTGGTATTCTGATTTTCCTGTTTCATGCCTAAGATGTATCCCTTCTGGTAGACATCCCATCTATTGTGGGTTTTTTTTTTTAATGATTATTTATTTTTGAGAGAGAGAGGCAGAGAGAGAATCCGAAGCAGATCCAGGCTCTGAGCTGTCAGCACAGATCCTGATGCGGGGCTCGAACTCCTGGACTATGAGAACACGACCTGAGCTGTGGTGGGATGCCTGGCCGACTGAGCCACCCAGGTGCCCCCGCCTGTTGTGTTCTTTACTTCATCTCAGGTTGACTTCTCCAGCAGGCTGAAACCGCGGCTTGCCCTACTAGAAATATCCTTTGTACAGAACTCTGGGAACCAGCATCCAACACTTTGGCAGTAGCTCCAAGGGCGAGGCAGCGAGGGTATTTCCCCATCAACTCACACCGTCAGTTGGTGCAAGAGGGCTGCTCCTGGGGGGCAGGGAAAGGCCTCGGGCAGAGAGCTGCGTGTGGTGGCCACTGAGGTCTGGCCACTGCTCGGGTCTTGTGCGCCGAGGGCATGCGGGCGTCCACAGAATGCACGGCTCAGCAGCAGGAAGAAGAGCGTGAATGCGGGACCCTGAGAACCGGTGGAATGTAAGTTCCGGAGCGGAGGCCGTACTTCGATGGGTATGAAGGAGACGGCTCAGCAGCAGCGCTTGGTTCACAGCTTCTTTAAATTTTTTATGTTTTTATTTACTATTGAGACAGAAACAGAGCATGAGCAGGGGAGGGGCAGATAGAGAGGGGATTCAGAATCCGAAGTAGGCTCCAGGCTCCGAGAGGTCAGCATAAAGCTCTCTGTGGGGCTCGAACCCATGAACCCTGAGATCATGACCTGAGCTGAATTGGACGCTTAACGACTGAGCCGCCCAGACGCCCCGGTTCGCAGTGTCTTGATTTTCCAAAACGTCTCGTTCCCGAGGCCTCTGGGCCTGCTCTGTCGTCCGCTGGCCTAGTCCATGGGCTTCAGTGAAATTCTTAAACGTGGAGTCCGCTGCCTTCAAAATACAAAGAAGCGAAATTGGTACAGGGCTTCTTTCTTCGCAGCTGGAGGCATAAGGCCAGCAGTTTATCCTTAGTAGTGGCCCAGACGCCCCTCACGAAAGTCACCGGGTTGCAGGACCCTGGGCTTGGCCTTCACGCCAAGCCCAGCCGCCTCTGCTCCTCTGCATCCGAGGGGCCAGCGAGGCAGCGGGGCCGGCGGCTTAGTGGGAACCAGGATCACCGATGTGCTGGGAAGCTGGGACAGCGGCAGCTCGGGTCGTGCTCCGGTTTGATCCATTGACGACACACTGTCAGAGACGGCGCAGCCCCCCCCCCCCCCCGCAAGGTGGAAAGTCACACGCCTTGCTGGTGACAAGAGGAGTAAAGCATTCGCAATGGCCAAGGCTGGCTACGGTGCTGCAGTGACAGCAGTTTTGCAGCCGTTGTTGAGAGGCGGCCGCCGCTGACTACTGGAGCGCGGAGGTTAAGTGGCCCCGCCGGGTCGCCATGAGGGGCCAAGCGCCGGAACCCTTGTTCCCAACCAGTCCGGCTGTGGAACGTGGAGATGGCCATGGGAGTCACAGCACCTGGCTAATTTTTGTTTGAGAACAGCACTCTCTTACCCCACCCCCACCCCGCCCGGTGGTTATGCACTCTGGTGCCAAGTGACCCGGGACCCACACGAGGTTGCGGGCTCCGTGTTCCGCCCGCATTTCTAGAAGCTACCAGCAGAGGTCACAGTTAGCACATCCAAGCGGCCAGTCAGCAGCCACCCCTATCCGGCAGCACGCACACCATCTGTCCTGGTTGTGGGATCCAAGGGCCACGGCAGGTCAAGTCCAACCAGGGGCTCCACGTGTCTCAACAGTAACTGCAACACAGTCCCAGGCCCCACGGGGGCCTCACTTGCAAGGCGCTATCCGTGCCTTCCCCTCCCCCACACAAAGTGGAAGAGGCGCTTGGAGAGAGGTGGGGGACTGCCCTCGTCTTTCAGTTTGGAAGTATCCGGATCAGGGTGTTGGAGGACTCAGCAGCACCTGTCCCCCCAGAAACCCAGTGTCAGGAAGTGGCCTGGAACTCGGGAGGCCACAGGAGGCTGTGGAGGGGTGAGACCTCAGAACTCTGCAGGGGTGTTCTCCCCAGAGGCCTCCTCACCCCACTACTTCAAATGTATCCCTTCTCGGAATTGCTGACTCCTTCAGACCCTTGCTTCCCTCGCTCCCCTCATCTGCCTTGTCTCCGCACCCTCCAAGTGCTTTCCTCCCCCATGGGTGTCACCGCTCACCTTATATCTTCCATAATTTAGCATTTGATAGTCAAGTTCTGTCTTACTGAACCATCCGTGGCCACACATAGCTTTGCGAGAGGGGTCTTTGCAGGTGGATCCTCCCCTTTCTTGGTTCTCTGTCCAGACACTTTTTGGGACCCCTCCTGCCCCACCTGTATCCTCCCCACTCCCCAAGGCAGAGCATGTCTTGGCACAGAGAACTATTTTATTTCTCTCAGTGTCTCCCAGAGCAGAGGCACAGAGGAGGGAAAGGCCAGGGTCTGAGGAAGGGTAGGTAATGCGCTATGTCTGTGCTGGGCAGCAACACGGTAAGTCTGGAGGTACGGGGCTTGGAATGCCAGGCTAAGGGATTGTGGCCATAATGGCTTCAGATGGCAAGATCTGGCACAGCAAATCTGGGAGGCGGGGATAGTGGCCGGAAGCCAGTATAGCCGTGTGCAGACCCCAAGCAAGGTGACTCCGTCTAACCAAGGTGTTGGGGCTTCAGGAGAACAGCCGTGAAGGAGAGACTTTGACTCACCCCAGCTCAGTGAGCAAGGAAGCCCATCCCTGTCTTGTAACAAGATAAGGGTCTTCAGACCAACTGAGTATAGGAGTTTCTCGCCAACAGACAGGAGGAACTTCTACCAGATGCACTTCAGAAAGAATGAAAATGACTTTAGAGAACAGATCTGAGAGGCAAGAAGGAATGAGGAGCAGATGAATGACTGAGGATGATGCCCAATTTGCGGATGGTTCTTAACAAGTCAAAGCTAAGTACTGGAAACAAAACCCATGAGAACGGACAAGGTAATCGTAAGTGTCTAAAGGCTACATACAGTTTGAAGGGAGCTAGATCCACCAACTAGGTTTATATTTTGTCAATACACTTGTTGAAATGTTAAGGTGATCTCCAAAAGAATAGAAATAGTAGGGCGCCTGGGTCAGTAAAGCGTCCAACTCTTGATTTCACTCAGGTCATGATCTCATCGTCGTGGGATCAAGCATGGAACTTGTTTAAGATTCTTTCCCTCTCTCCCTCTGCCTCTCCCATGCGCTTGCTTGCTCACTCTCAAGAAAAAGAAGGAAGGAAGGGAGGGAGGGAGGGAGGAAAAAAATTGAGTTTATATCTTCCAAATCAGTAGAAAGAGAAGGTACTGGGCGCCTGGTTAAGCGTCAGACTTCGGCTCAGGTCATGATCTCACGGTTTGTGAGTTCAAGCCTGGGCCAGGCTCTGCTCTTTCTCTCACTCTCTCCCTGCACCTCATGGGACTCTCTCTCTGCCCGTCCCTCACTCATGCACTCTCTCAAAAATGAATGAATGAATTAAAATCAGTTAATCAATTAATTAAAAATAATTGGTTAATCAATTAAAAAGAGAAGGTGTTAAAAACTCAATCATTAGAAAAGAAAGCAAGGAAGCAGAAAAACAATAGAAAGCAGGACACACCGGAAATATAAAGGTCATATAGAATAAAAAGTATTCTGTTTTTGTTTAAGCGGAAAAGGAATTTTGGAGACCGTTTTAAGTGACACGTTTTGATGTTAATGTTCCGTGTCAGCTTGACTGGGCTCAGCGATGCACAGAGAGGTTTTATTTCTGGGTGCGTCTGTGAGGCTGTTTCTGGAAAAGACTAGCATTTAGATCAGCAGACCGCGTGGAGAAGGGCCACCGCCCCCGTGCTGGTGGCCACCATGCAGTCGAGGAGGGCCTGAAGGTGAGGGGGGGTGAACTTGCTCTCTGAGCTGGGACCCCACCTTCTCCTGCCCTTCCCCGTAGGCTCTCCTCCTGCCTTCGGGCTTGGACTGGGGCTCACACTGTCGGCGCCCCTGGTTCTTGGGCTTCAGACTTGGACTGAATTCTACCCCTGGATCTCCCAGTTCTCCAGCTTGCAGATCACAGACTGTGGGACTTCTCGGCCTCCATAATTATGGGAGCCAAATCCTATAATAACTCTTAGGCATATGGGTCTAAAGTGTTCCTTCTGCTTCTCTAACACACTCCTGGAATCTAGGAAGGTCAGAGACTCAGAGGTTCCGCCGCCAGAAGACCCGCCCCATGGAAGCTTGCTTCCGGAGGCCTCAGCTGGGGAGGCAGGGCCCCCTGGAGGCATATGGCGGGGCTGGCCCAGGTCCCCCGCATCCCCACCCCACCACTCTCCTCTGCAAGTCAATACACATTAGCACTTGCTTTCACCGTCACTGTCACCAATTTACTTAGAGCTTTTATTTGAAATAGATGATGTATTTTTATCAATTACAAGAAATGCAGTTACATGGTTTTCTTATTTAATTGTGCATGTAATGAATGATGTCAACAAATTCGCCACGGAGAATCACGCTTACACCTCTGAAATCAACCTCCTGGTGTGTTGTCCTTTCGCTATGCACCATAATAATAACATATACTGTGATAACAGTAGAATAACCGTGCGTTGCTGGATGAGATTTGGTATGTTATTTAGGGAGTTTGCCTCTAGATTATTTATAAGCAACATTCGTTTTTGCAGTGTCTGTCTCAGATTTGGCTGTTCCCATTTTATCAACATCATAAAGTACGTTAGAGCGCTTACCATCTTTCCCCGGGATCTTGGAGCCGTGTAAACAGCACACGAATGATCTGCTATTTGAAGGTAAGAGAGAACCACCAGGGTCTGGTGCCTTTTTTGATAGTTCAAAGAATAACCACAGCAAAGACTTACATGGTGTTTAGATTTGGAAAACTAATAGTGGCTCTTTGTTTGAAACGACTGTAGCAGGAAGACGGGAAGTTACAGGCCTGGGAGATGACAGGCCCTAGAAGAAGAGAAAGAGGAGAAGAGTGCCCTTTCTCCTAGGTGTTTACACCTCAAGTGAATGGAAGAGTTTATGAGCTTTCCTCAGTTCTCAAGCTGGACACTTTTGTTACTTATGCAATTATTGAAAACGATGCCTGATGTATCTTTTTATTTTTTTTTATTAAAAAAAGTTTTGGGGGGTGCAAGTGGGGCAGGGGCAGAGAGAGGGGCACAGAGGATCTGAAGCCCGCCCTGCGCTGACAGGCTGACAGCAGGGAGCCTGATCTGGGGCTCGAGCTCATGAACCGTGAGATCATGACCTGAGCTGAAGTCAGGCGCTCAACCGACTGAGCCACCCAGGCGCCCATGTTTATTTTTTATTTTTGAGAGAGAGAGAGGCAGAGGGAGAGAGAGAGAGCACTATTGGGGGAGGGACAGAGAGAGGGGGACAGAAGATCCGAAGCGGGCTCCAAGCTGACAGCACAGAGCCTGATGTGGGCCTCAAACTCACAAACTGTGAGATCATGACCTGAGCCGAAGCCGGACTCTCAGCCGACTGAGCCGCCCAGGCGCCCCAATGCTTGACATATCTTAACATGAACTTCATATTTATTTCACAAGAGAAAAAGACAGACTTCCTGGAATCTAAGAGCCAACTTACAAAATAATACGATGAGCAACAGGAATTTTAGCTTAACAAATTTAGCTAGTGAAGCAATTTACCATCTTAGAAAGGGAACCAATATTTGACTGTTTGCTCCTTCACAACAAAAGGCCTTATATATTTTTTGCCTTCACTCTCTTTCATCATATTTCTAATCGCTTAGTTGGTCATTAAAATATTTATGACCTCTAATTGTTTCAAGGTCAATCTTGGTATCTTAAATTTTCCCAGGAAATGACTAATTTCCTTTGAATTTTCCTGCTGGTTGTCACACTTCTTCTCAAAACATTCCCTAGTGATTACTTTGATTTCTTCTGGATCTGTGATAATGTAGCCTTCCTCTTTCTAAGCCTGCATATCCTTAAGTTTTTTATTGGAGGATATTCATACAACAAAGTACACAAATAATAAGTATACAGCTCAATATATTTCTTTTTTTAATGTTTATATATTTTTGAGAGACAGAGAGGCAGGGGAGGGGCGAAGAGAGAAGCAGACACAGAATCTGAAGCAGGCTCCAGGCTCCGAGCTGTCATCCCAGAGGCCGATGTGGGGCTTGAACCCACAGACTGTGAGGTGATGACCTACAGCTCAGTATATTTCCATAAAGTGAGCGAACACTCCTGATCCAGCGCCCAGATGAAGAAATAAAACATGTCCAGCAGCTCCCCTAGTGGCACCTCCATGTCAGTCTCTACCCCCAGAAACAATGTGCTAACTTCTAATGGCATAAATTAATTTTGACTGTTTTTGTAAAGCAGAAGCAACGTGTATGATTTTATATTTGTCTCCTTTCCTTCTCTACATGTCTGGAGAGCCACCCATGTTATTTATTCCATTATATGAATGTCCACCATTTATTTATCCATTTTACTGTTGGGTTTCCAGTTTGGGATGGTTATAAATAGTGCTCTTCTGAACCTTCTTGTTGATGTTTTTGGCTGAACATATGCACATTTTTCTGTTGCTAAGTCAACATAAATCTGCTTTTTTAGAATATTTTTTAGAGAGAGGGAGAGAATGCAAGCAGGAGAGGGACAGGGTGGGGGACAGAATCCCAAGCTGGCTCCACGCTGCCTGTACAGAGTCCAAGATGGGGCTCAACCCCACAACCCTGGGATCATGACCTGAGCCCAAATCAAGAGTAGGCCACTCAACCGGCTGAACTATCCAGGTGCCCTTTTGTTCTCTCTCTCTTTTTAAAAAAAATTTTTTAGTTTATTTTTTTGAGAGAGAGAAAGAGAGAGGAAGGTAGGGGCAGAAAGAAAAGGAAGAGAATCCCAAGCAGGCTCTGCACTGTCGGCACAGATCCCACTGCAGGGCTCGAACCCACACACAGTGAGATCATGACCCGAGCCGAATCAAGAGTCGGAAGCTTAACTGACTGGACCACCCAGGTGCCCCATGTTCTCTCTCTCTTAACAAAGTTTTACAGTAGAAATTTTCAAATACATTCAAAATTAGATGGGATGGAATAATGAAGCCCCTGGACCCATCACCCAGCTTTGATCCACCATCTTGTTCCCCTGCCTCATATATCCCCACTGTCCATATTTTTGTTTGTTTTTATTTATTTTTTAATTTTGGAGTAACTTAAAGCAAATCCCAGATCTCACTGCGTACTTCTGGGTATATACATTATAACACACATACTATATGTAAACTATATATATACACATATATTACATGTGTCTCTAGCAGATAAGGATTTTTTTCTTAACATAACCATCTGATGGTATCATACCCAACAAAATTAATCGTCCCATTAAGATTATCATCTTGTATTCAGTCTGCATACAGATTGCTCTGACAATCTTAAAAAGGGTTTTCTAATCCTGTTTGAATAAGACCAGACAGAATCTACATTGTGCTTTCCTGTGGATGTCTCTGCCTTTTTCTTTTTTTTTAAGTTTTTTTTTTTTTGAGAGAGAGTGAGTGGGGGAGGGGCAGAGAGAGAGAGAGAGAGAGAGAGAGAGAGAGAGAGAGAATCCCAAGCAGGCTTGTGCTATCAGCTCAGAGCCCAACATGGGGCTTGAACCCACGAACTATGAGATCATGACCTGTGCTGAAACCAAGGTTGGATCCTCAGCCAACTAAGCCCCCCAGGCGCCCCATCGTGTCTTTTTCATACACCGCGTTCTCCTCTCACCTTTCCTTGCGCCTTTCATTTTTGGTGAAACAAGCTCACTTGCCCGTGGACCGTCCACGTGCGATTCCGCTGATTGCATCCTAGCGGTGGCGACTTTGTGCGCTCTGCCATTGCCCGTTTTGCGTGTAGACTGGTAGGTAAATTTAGAAGCTATTATTTTGGAAAGAACACTTCACAGGTGATGCTTCTGCATCACATCAGGAGGCGTGCTCTGCTTTTAATCATGTGAAAACGGACTTGTGTGTTCAGGAGTTGTTGCAAGATGCACCTGTTATAAAGGCCCCTGCTGACCTTCGCGCGATGTTTCAGCAGGTGGTCATGTTGATCACGGTCCTGTTGGGCAGCCCTCATCAACCAGGCCATGCCAAATGGTGATTTTTTTTTTCTAATTAGATCATTAGTTCTGTATTCTCACCTGGAATTCTACTAAAAGGAAAAGCGTCTCGTTATTACCTATTTGGTTACCCTGAAATATAATCAAGTACGGGAGAGCCAAGAAAAGTTTTAATTTTTTTCTTTTTTTAACATGAATGTCAGCATTGATATTTGGTAGCTGTGTCAGCCAGAGCCCAGTGAGGAGAGAGAAGGAGCTACCTCAGTGGCGGGAATATTGTCCGCAGAACTGTTAGGCAAAGGTCTTTAAGAACCGAGAAGGCAGGGGCGCCCTGGTGGCTCAGTCGCTTGAGCAGCCAGCTCTTCGATTCGGGTCAGTTCCTGATCCCCGGGTCATGGGATTGACCTTGGGAAGAGTGGGCTCCACGCTGGGCATGGAGCCTGCTTGAGATTCTCTCTCTCTCCCTCTGCCCCTCCCCAGCTCACGCTCATGCTCTCTCTCTCTCTCAAAAAAACAAAACAAAAATAAAACCAAAAAACAGAATTGAGAAGACAAAAAGGTGAGCACTGGGATATCACGGAGCAACCGGAGGAAGCAGCTACAGCCCCTAGAGCTGAGGAAACACAACGGAAGAGTCTGGAATGATGAAACCGCAGAAGCGGGTGGGAAGGCCCCATGGGGCTGGGAGGCAACAGCGGATGGAGCGCAGCGGAGCCGCCAGTGCTGGGACCTTGCCGGCTCCGTCACCAGCACTGCGGCCGAGCAACCCCTAAAAGTGAGCAACTTTGGAAAGTGTTTATTATGAACTCATGATTGTGTTTTTTAACATAGTTGAGTGTGTTTGACCCCACGTCATTAATATTTTTGATGCTTAGATGCTCCTATCTCTGGCTGGCGGCAGTTCCTTGGACGTGGCTCCTGCGACAATTTGGCAAGCCCCGCCCCCCAGTGTCGTGGAGCTGCCCCCCTCTCGGGCGTGACAAGAGGTTGCACGCTCACCTTGTGCGTTTCCTGCCCCAGACCCGGCGTCCACCTTCCTCCAAGGAGCTCTGGTTCCTTTTAGTGTGAGTGGTTTTCGGTTTTGTTTTTTATTTTTATTTATTTTTATAGCTTATTTATTTTTGAGACAGAGAGAGACAGAGCACGAGTGGAGGAGGGGCAGAGAGAGAGGGAGACACTGAATCTGAAGCAGGCTCCAGGCTCCGCGCGGTCAGCACAGAGCCCGATGCGGCCCGAACCCATGAACCGCAAGTTCAAGACCGGAGCCGAAGTTGACGCTTAACCGACTGAGGCACCCAGGTGCCCCTGGTTTTGGTTTTTAGAGAGAGAGAGAGAGAGAGCGCATGAGCAGACGAGGGGCAGGGAGAGGAAGACAGAATCCCAGGCAGGCTTCAGGCCCAGCACCCAGCACGAATCCCAACAGGGGGCAGATGGGGGCCGGTCCTGGGGTTCCATCCCACAGCCCCATGGCATGAGCCCAGCTGGAATGGAGAGTCAGGCACTCAACCTGCGCCACCCAGGGCCGCCGTGGTGTCATTGTAAGACTGCAGGTCATTGTAAGACTGCACTCTGCGTGCTGCTCGTTTCTACGGAGTTGTCTTCGCTTCTGGATCTTTGCAGCGGACAGAGCTAAGATGAATGTTCTTTCTTTTGAAATAAAAAATGAGTTACGGGGGCACCTGGCTGGCTCACTCAGTAGAGCATGCAACTCTTTTTTTTTTAATGTTTTTTATTTATTTTTGAGAGAGAGAGAGACAGTGCGAGCAGGGGAGGGTCAGAGAGAGAGGGAGACACAGAATCTGAAGCAGGCTCCAGGCTCTGAGCTGTCAGCATAGAGCCCAATGCGGGGCTCGAACCCACGAACCCTGAGATCATGACCTGAGCCGAAGCCAGACGCTCAACTGAGCATGCAACTCTTGATCTCAGGGTCACATCGAGTTCAAGCGCAGAGGTTAGTTAAACAAAAAACAAAAATTATGATTTCATACTGTTATTTATAATTCAAAAATAAGACTACAGTATTTTGCATAATTTTAAAATTTATATCTATTATGCATAAAAATTTTGGTTCCTAATAACATTATTTATTAGCTGTATAAACATACATGTTAAAATAGCTACACCACTATCAGTACTAACAATAACACTATTGAATGCATTTATGATTTTTTTTAAGTTTATTTATTTTGAGAGAGAGAGGAGGGGGAGAGGAAGGGGGAGAGAGAATCTCAAGCAGGCTCTGCACTGCCAGTGCAGAGACAGACCTCTGGCTCGATCTCATAAACTATGAGATCATCACCTGAGGCAAAATCAAGAGTTGGATCCTCAGCTGACTGAGACACCCCAGAGCCCCATGATTTCTCAATTTTTAATTAATTTCTTAATGGTTCTTTTTATCCTTGGTTGATACCCCAGTCGGAGTGTAAAGTCAAAATGTTATATATATATATATTAATATATATATTAATATATATATTAATGGTTTTTTTTAAATTTATTTTTGAGAGACAGAGAGAGATAGTGCGAGTAGGGGAGGGTCAGAGAGAGAGGGAGACACAGAATCCAAAGCAGGCTCCAGGCTCTGAGCTAGCGGTCAGCAACAGAGCCTGACGCGGGGCTTGAACCCACGAACCGTGAGATCATGACCTGAGCTGAAGCCGGATGCTTAACCAACTGAGCCACCCAGGCGCCCCTAGATCTTGATTTTTAATACCCCTTCGCTGAAAGGAACCACGGTGCCTAGGGGAAATGGCTGATGCCAGGACTGGGGCAGAGCAGGTAGAGATGAGCCTAGAAAACATGTTTTAACAGAAAGTAAGGAAATGCTTGAAGAATGATGGAGACATGTCAATAGGACACCAAGGCCAGCTTCCGGGGGCTTCCATTGGCAAAAACTTGGGACAATTTGAGGTGGGAGCTTTTCTTTCCATCTGGGAGCCCAGGAGGCTGGGCTCACTGGGGATACCGGACGGGCCCAGGGCCATGTAGGTGATGAGCTGGGGGAGACCCAGCCTAGTGAGCGCAGAGGGCAAGGGAATTTGAATGTTCCTCCTGCTGCTGCTCACCCCCTCCTCTGGGAAACAGGCCCTCTGGGCACTTGACATTGAAGCCTCAGGGGTTTGACAACACAGAGCCAGCGTCTCCCCGTGCTCAGTCCACTCTGTCAGCCCCCTGGCTCCTTCCTGAGGATGCCAAGGGACAAAGTAGGACCAGCTGGGAAAGGTGGGGCAGGGAGCATAGTCCCAGCGGACAGTCACGTGCTTGGCACTGAGGGGCACCAAGGATGGCACCTCGGGGGCAGATAGGTAAGAATTCAGCCCACTGGGCTGTGCTCTGAGGGCCTACGGCTGGCTGCCCAGACAGGTACCTTTTCCCAGTTGCATCGGGATACGTGGGGCGGCCCTGCCTGAGCCCGCAGGATATGAAGTAGGGTGAAAGCTTCTAAATTTAGTGCTGGAGAAAGGGGTGAGAAGGCAGGGGTCCTGCCGGGCCTGGGGGTGGGGGCAGGCTCTGGCCCTGTCGATGGGGAAACACAGAAACTGGCCATTAGCTGCCAGGTGGACCTGGGAAGGGTGTGGGCACAGCCCAGAGCAAGGAGGGGACCTGTCCTGCCCCTGCTCAGTGCCCAGCTCTAGCCGGCTTCGGCCAGTCAGCCTTTGCACTGGGGATCCCATCACCACGCTCTGAAGGGCCTCACTGAGAGCTGAGCTGGGTGGGGAACGTAGGTGCAGGGAGTGGAGGAGGGGTCCTGGGTGGCCCCTGGGTCCTCTTAGTGAGGGTTCCATGTGCACAGGCGGTGAAGGAAGATGCTGGCAAGGGGCTGAACGGGCTTCTGTAAATGTCGTCTGGGCTCTGGAGCCCTTTCGAGGGGCCAGGCGCCATGTGAAGGGGCCTAGGCTAGACCCCCCCTTCTGGTCCGTTCACATCTGGTGGTGTCCTTGCTCTGAGGCCACCCAACCCCTCAGCCTCCCAGGGTCCCAGGCTGGCTCTGCTCCGCATCCTCAGGCCCACCCAGCTTGCGGTCTGGTGCTCAGTAAACTCACGTTGGTTGCAGTAACGATGACCGCGCTGTGATGCTACACCAGCCCGGGAAGTCCGAGATCACGTCCCGTTTTGCAGGTAACACCAGGACTCAGTGGCAAAAGTTGCCCGAGGGTAGACAGTAAATGTAAAAGCAGACCCACGAGCTCCTGCCCAGCTGGCTGGCACCCAGGCCCTGGCTAAAAGCTCCCGACCCTCCCACCAGCCTGCGGTGCCGCCCCAGTTGGCCAGGGTCTGCTGGACTGCTGGGCGCCCGCTTCGGAGCGGCAGAGCCGGACGCACCCTTTCTTTGGGTTCTGCCTGCCCTATGGGCTCAGGCCTCAAAGGACTTGGCGGTCCCCAGCCCCAGCCGGGAGGGCGGGGACAGCCTGGGAGGGGCTAGGGTGCATTGGGGGGCCAGCAGCCAGTCTGGGGAAAGGAAGCAGGCAGCTGCCACCGAGGGCAGGTGGGGGGGCGGAGGGCTTCCTGGAGGTGGCCCCAGTGTCCCTGGAAGCCTTTCCTAATCCCTGGCTCACCGTTTACTGCCTACTCAGTTACCGGGGCCAGAGTTAGGAGGCATCCTGGCCCAAACCAAATCAGTTTGGCCCCGGTCCACTATGGCTCTAGACAAGGACTTGGCTGTTTCTGCTGTGACACTGACAACCTCCTAAGGGACCGCCGCCTGCAGAGTGAACCCAGAGGTCGGCATGGGCACAGCCGGCGCGGGAGCCGCACTGGGCACGGTGACCACGCGCCCCGCCAGCCGGTCTTACGAGCTTCTGGGAGAAACGGTACTGAGTTCCTAACGCCAGACCCAGCCTCCAAGCCCGTGGGCCATCTCCCCGGGGACCGCAGGGGCAGCCAAGGTGAAAGTTCAGTCTGGGGGAGACCTCACCACGAGGCAGACCGCAAGCACAAAGTGTGGTGTGACCGCTTGCTGGGTTTGTGAGGCGAAACCGTCGCCAAGGGCAATGAGAGCGAACTGCGTGCTGTCCTTGCTCGCATTTCCTCCAAGAGCGTTTAAGACCTTCCTTCTCTTCTAGTGTTTTGTCCTCAAACCACCTGGCCTGTGTTCTGGCATCGGCAGCAGCAGGACACCGGCTGTCCCATGGGAGCCTGCATTCAGGGCTCTGGTGTGTCATCCTGTTGTGGCCCATCCGAGCGTCCTTCCGAGCTCACCTCCCTGGGGAACCGCACGCAGGACCCGTCCCCACCTGCCCAGGAGCGCGGCGCGGAGCCCGGGCCCGAGGGCAGCGAGCTGCGTGCCATCGGGGGCTGGGAGAGACCAGGGTGACCGAGGCTCTAACCCCCATCCCCATCCCCGCTTCTCACCCGAAAGCCGTCCCTGCCGAGGATAAGGTATGACCTTTGACAATCAGCACACTGGAACCACCACGCCAGGCGTGGGGCGGTGGAGGACCGGCCTAGAGATTCTGGACAGTCTCCCTCTCATCCCTCTATCTGTGCCGCTGGATGGCTGGGTCACACCTGGCAGATATCAGACTCTAAGGCCCCTCTGAGGGGTCCCGCTCAGCTCTAAGTGACAGGTGGATGAATGAATGAACGAACTCGTTTAATCTTCACGAGAGAGTCTACGAAACAGATGCTTCGATTGTGCAAGTGGCAGTACTAAGGCTCAGAGAGATTCGGGGACCGTCCTGAGGTCACACAGCCACCAGGACCCGAATGAGGGCAGCAGTGCTCCTCCCTGCACTGCCTGCCCCTCACCCAGGTCTGACCCTGGAATCTGCACCATGACGAAGGAGGAAAAAATAAGGAGGGAACTTTATTTAATATTAAAGCCGGGGGTGGGGGGTATCTGAAGGGAGATCGGATTCACTTGGTGATGGTGTTCCTGCGGAGAGAAGGGAAGCATGAGGCTGGAAACGTGTGCTCCCCCGGCCCCGCCCCCGGCAGGCGGCCCCGCCCCCGCCCCTCTGCCCCCCCAACTCACGCATTCATGCTCTTGCCGCTGCCGCTGAGCACGATGTACGGGGTCTTCTGGGCCTTCTGCTTCTCCTGGAGCAGGGCCACCGTGCCCAGGGGCGTGTCGCTGGAGCTCATCTTCTTTAGGAGCTGCAGGACGGGGACCGGTCAGCCTGGGGCGGGAGCAGGCCCCAGCACCCCCGCCACCCCGGCATGGGTAGGTGCCGAAGCCACCCGCGTCCCCATGGGCCACCCACCGCCTCTTCGTCCAGCTTCTTCATCCGCCGCTCAGTCTTCATCTTGCCTGAGCCTTTCCCGTGGAAGCGGTGTGACAACTGCCGGAAAGCCTGGGGACACGGGGCGGGAACCGGTTAGCGCTGCCTGTGCCCCAGAGGGCAGGGGAGGGGTGGTGACTCACCGAGGGGTAGTTGGGAAGGGGCTGGGAGAAGGGCCGTGACCCTGCCACCCTCCAGGGCCTCCCCAGAGTCAGGGAGACGGACTCGGGGGCCGGATGTGCTGCGGTGGACGCACTGGAGATGGTGGGGGGGACCTGCCTGCGGAGGCTGAGCCGGCGGGGGGCCGGGGGCGGAGGGGCTGGGCTGGGAGCATGTAGGGAAGAGCGCCAGTGGGGCGGGAGCCTGGACACCTCCCTCCACAAAGGGGGCCTCCGGGGCAGGTCAAGCCACTGAGGCAGGCGGGCAAAGGACCCAGGGCCGTGATGGGGCCTGCTGTGCCCGGCCCCTGGAAATGGAAACTGAGGCACAGGGACTGTGACACTTTGTAGCACCCTAGCTAAGACCCGACGGCACAGCTCTGCCTCCTCCGGGAAGGGCAGGACCCCGCCTCCCCGTGACCCTGTCGCCCACAGCCCTGCTCACCTCCTTGGGCGTGAGTTTCCGGCCCGTCTCGTCCACATACTCGATCTTGACGTCGGGTTTGTAGCCGTCCTTCTCCTTGAAGTCCTGGGTGAAGCCGCGGTACTCCTCCCGCCGGCTGTACTTGTCGTCGATGGCCCTGGGGGCGGGATGGGCGCTCAGGGCCAGCACCGCCCACCCGCCTGGGCTCCTCCGGCCGGTGCCACGCGCATGGGCGGCCGCCCGCCCACCCCACTCACATCTTGTCCTCGATGCAGTACACAGCCGACGGCAGGGACTTGTTGGGCGCCTTCACGCGGGCCACCTTCTGCACGGTGGTCTCCAGCAGCCCTGGGGAGAGGCGGTGGTCAGACTCCAGGCGGCCCGCCCTCAGGCCAACCCAGCCAGTCCTCAAGCCAGGGTCTCTCGAGGCCACAGCCTGACCACCTCCACTGCCCCGATTCTCCCCAGAGATGCCGGGACCTCAGGGCCGAGTGGTGGCTTTGTGGGGGGGAGGGGTGGCAAAGCCATGAAAAATGGGGTGACACGGCGCACGAAGGCCAGATGCTGCGGCCACGGCCCCCGAGCTGGGTGCGGAGGGGCAGCTCGGGGCCCTGGGAGCGGCTCCCCCGCGCCTCCAGGGCGCTCGGCCCCTCACCTTTGTTCTGACACAGCAGCAGGGCGGCCGCCAGCCCTCTGTTCACGATGGGCTCCTCGTCCAGGATGGTGGTGGAGGAGGCAGAGAACTGGGGGGCACGCGGGAGGGAGGGGGTGAGCGGGCTCTCACCCCCTCAGCCCCCCCCACTCCCACCGCACACAGCTGCGCTCCTTCCCACGCCAGGGCCCTGCGCCGGGGGCCTTGCTGAGCCTCACCGCGACACTGTGAGCATGACAGGCCCCATCCCAGAGGAGAGCGGGCACTGGGACAGCGGGCCACTTGCTCCGGGTCCCCCAGCAAGGAAGGGGCAGAGCTGCCCCGGCCCAGCGGGCAGTGGGCTCCTCCGCGCCACCCCCCGGCCCGTGGGCTCCCCCGCCGCTCACATCCTGCTGCTGCTTCTCCTCGTCCAGGTTGACTGTGCTCCAGCCGAGGTTCTCCTCCCCATCTGATTCAGAGCCGCCGTTGGCCGAGCGTTCCTCGTCCCGCTCAAAGTCCTGGGGGTCAGAAGGCCAGGGTCAGCCCAGGGAGCCCCAGCCCCCTGCCAGCCTCCTAACCCACTGGGGCCCTGAGGCTCGTCACTGTGGACTGGGCTGGCGGGGGGCGGGGGGCCACACCAGGAGCGAGGGGACGGGCAGCGAGGACCCACCATGAGCTCCTCCTGCTCCTCACGGTTGCCGGCCAGGCCGTAGGTGGGGATCTCCCCCAGGGTGCGGCAGAACTCCGACGTGGCGTTGAACACGATGGCCCCCTTCCGCTCTGGGTCCTCGTCTTCCTCCCAGCCCCGCTGGCGGGACTCCAGCTTCTTCACAATCTCCACCACCTGGGGGAGGGAGCAGCTGTGGGCAAACCCGGAAGTTTCTGGGTAGGTGCCATCGAGACCCAGAAGCCACTCCTATGTCCACGGCGGACCTGGCTGGTCTCTGCATCCTCCGTGGCTCCCCATCCACTCCCCACTCTGCACCTACACCCATCTCACTAGGTCACTCTTCTGCTCCAGAGCCATCAATGACTCCCTCCTGCCCTTTAAATTAATATCCAGAATTCTACACGGCCGCTCTCCAAAGCCCCACAGCCCCATGTCTTCCTCTGGGACCAGAGCACACCAGGCCCTCTCTGCCACTCCCCCATCACCCACCCTTCACCCCGCAAACTCCAGTTTCCAGACAGGTAAACACCACCTCTTCCAGAACCCTTCCCTGAGGCCACAGGGTGGGGAGATGCCTGGGGAACTCCCACATACTTCCGGCACCCATCACCCACCTGGCACCCATCACCCACCCCCACCTCCTGCCTCGCTCCTCTCTCAGGCCACCCACTGGCCCAGCATGGCCCCACGGCCCCTCATGTCCTGCTCCGGATGCCATGCTCCTGTCCCCTCCACCGCGGCGCTCCCGCACGCACCACGGAGGATGGCCTAGGCCCTCCCCTCCTCCCACCCTGCTTTGCCCCGACAGTAAGTGCCTCAGAGAAGTTTCCAGTCACCACATCCACTTCCACACCCCTCCCCTCCATCCTGTTTTACTACGTTCATTTGTAATGAATTTCACCTTAAACATAAAAGCGTTCTGACACAATTGTGTTTTTAAAAACAGTAACAACTAAACACACACCAAGGCACCCATCACCCACTCTCAGAAATATTAACTCTCATGCCTAACTCTCTCCTCGCCCCTTATTTGTGCTCATGATTCACTGGCTTGCTTTTTTTTTTTTAATAAAATTTATTTTGAGGGAGAGGGAGCGAGAGGGAGGGAGAAAGCTATCGGGATAGGGGTAGAGAGAGAGAGAGACAGAGAGACAGAAAGGAAAAAATCCCAAGCAGGCTCTCTCTATCAGTGCAGAGCCTGATGTGGGGCTCGAACTCATAAAACACAAGATCATGACCTGCGCCTAAGCCCAAATGCTTAACCAACTGAGTGAGCCCCCAGGCGCACCCCCTCACTGGCTTTTCTTCAGTTTTCCCAACAAGGACTCATCCACAAACAGAGTATTAATTTGCTGTATTTTTTTTTTGTTTACTTATTCTGAGAAAGACCGCGCACGCATAGTGGGGAGAGGCCATAGAGAGAGGGAGACAGGGAATCCCAAGCAGGTTCTGTGTGGCCAACACAGAGCCCGACACGGGACTTGATCTCATGAACTGTGAGATCATGATCTGAGCCAAAATCAAGAGTCAGACAGTTAACAGACTGAGCCACCCAGGCGTCCCTGGTGGTGTTTTTCTATCTTTCTTTCTTTCTTTCTTTTTTGAAAAAGAGATTGTGCACACAAGTGAGCAAAGGGCAGAGAGAGGGAGAGAGAGAATCCCAGGAGGGGCAGGGAGAGACACAGAGAGAAATCAGAGCTCACCGGAAGCAGGGCTTGAGCTCACCTGCTATGGGACTCGAACTCGTGAATTGTGAGATCATGGCCTGAGCCAAAGTCAGATGCCCGACAGGTGAGCTACCTAGGTGCCCTGGCTGTGTATTTTTTTTAATGCTTTATTTATTTTTGAGAGAGCACGAGCAGGGTGAGGGCAGTGAGAGGGGGACAGAGGACCTGAAGCAGGTTCTGCTCCAACTCACGAACTACAAGATCATGGCCTGAGCTGGTATCGGACACTCAACCCACTGAGCCGCCCAGGTGCCCCCGGCTGTACGTTTCTAAAACACTGTATAACCTGAACTGCGCTGCAGATTCCCCTACGATCTGCTCTGCTCAGCCCTGCTCGGTCAGCGCATGGGCGCGCTCGGGAGCGGGGGCGCCGGGCTGCAGGCACGCACGCCGGACGCCACGGGAATAGTCACCGTTCCCCCTCTGGCCACACTCGCCTGCACGCCCGACAGGCGTGTGTGGGAGAATTCTGGCTGCTCCGAGCCCTCACGACACCCGGTACTGTCAGACTTGCACGTCTCCGCCGGACGCGGGTGGGACCTGGCGCTGGGGCTCGCCCTCCCCTGACCAACCACGAGGCTGAGCCTCCCTGGGGATGTTCTGGGCTGTTTACCCTCCCACTTCGGCGAACTGCCTCCGGGGGTCTTCTGCGCCTCTTTTCCCGTTTTGTCAATTCTTGTTAGTTGGATTTTCTTGACACCGACCCACGCAGGACGGTCACATGGCTGTGGGCAAATATCTTCTCCTTCTGGCCTATCTTACGCTCGTCATGACACGCTTTTAAAATAACTTCAGGGGCGCCTGGGGGGCTCAGTGGGTTAAGCGTCCGGCTTCGGCTCAGGTCATGATCTCACGTCTCGTGGGTTCAAGCCCCGTGTCGGGCTCTGTGTTGACAGCCAGCTCAGAGCCTGGGGCCTGTCTTCAAATTCTGTGTCTCCCTCTCTCTCAGACCCTCCCCTGCTCATGCTGTCTCTCTCTCTCTCTCTCTCTCTCTCTCTCTCTCTCTCTCAAAAATAAATACAACATTAAAAACTTTAAAAAATAAAATATAAAATAAAATAATTTCAGTTCTTAATTCTTAAGTAGTTAAATATTAGGGGTTTTTTCCTCATGGTTTATGCTTTACGTCTGTATTTTTTTAAAAAATCTTTCTCCTAAAATAATCGTCATGAAAGAAAAAAGAAAAAAAAAGAAAGAAAGGGAAAAAGAAAACCAAACCTCTATCATTTCCCTTACAGGAGGTCTCTAGAGAGCAAACTCACGGGGACAGGAAGGGGAGCGTGGCTGCCAGGGACCCGGAGGTGACGTTGGTGTTTAATGGGAACAGAGTTTCCGTTTTACAAGAGGTGGAGCCTGCTTGGACCCTCTGGCCTCTCCCCTGCACACCCTCTCTTTAAAATACATATACTTATTGATAAATGCCAAGATGGTAAATTTTATGTTCCACGTATTTTAATGCAATTAAAAAAAGGGAAAAAATCTTTTGCTGCTACGAAGTCACAAACGTAATTTCCGTAACTTTGTTCTGAAAGGCTAAGTTTTTACTTGTAAGGTCTCAATCTCTCTGTAAGTAAATTTTGTGTGAGGTACAAACCCAATGTCACCTTCTTCCAAATCAGTGACTGTCCAGACATTGCATGCTGAACCCCACCGCTGTCCCACCCCGGGGGTCTGCTCCCAGGCCCCTTGGTTCAGTCCCAGCCCGATCAGGCCATCTTTACCACTTTAAGTACCATAATGACAGAAAAATCTCCAGTCTCTCTTAGAGCAAATCCCACCACTTTATTATTCAAAGTATCTTGGCTTTTTTGACCCTTTGATTTTCCAAGTAAATTTTATTTTATTTTTTTAACTTTTTTTTTTTTTTTTGAGACAGAGCATGAATGGGGCAGGGACAGAGAGACACGGAATCCAAACCAGGCTCCAGGCTCTGAGCTGGCAGCACAGAGCCCGACAAGGGACTCAAACCCACTGACCTGACAAGATCATGACCTGACCCCAAGTTGGACACTTAACCGACTGAGCCACCCAGGCGCCCCTCCAAGTAAATTTTAGAATTAGCTTCCCAGGTTCCACAAAAATCCCTTTGGGATTTTTACTGGAACTGCATGATTAATCTATAAATTAATTTGAGAAGATGAACATCTTTACCATATTGAGTCCTATCCATCAACATGGCTGTTGTGGACTGCATGGTGTCCTCCCAAAATTCCTACGTGGAAACCCTGCCCCCAGTATTTGGAGACAGGCCTTCAAGGAGACGGTCATGGTCCGAGGTCACAGGGTGAGGCCCTAATCCAGTAGGCTGGTGTCCTCACAGAAAGAGGACGGGACCCCAAGGATGCAGGCACACAGGGAAAGGCCCGAGAGGGAGCAGTGAGGAGGCGCCGCCGCCAAGCCCCGGGAAAACCGAAACTCCCAACCCCTTCGTCTTGAACTTCCAGACTCCAGGACCTTGAGAAATAAATTCCTGTTGCTTAAGCTACCCAGTCCGGGGTGCTCTGTCACGGCAGCCCTCGCTGCGCTAACACCAGTGCACCTGTCTTTAATGTCTTTTGAAGACAGACTATAATTTTCCCCATACAGATCTATTTTTTTTTAACTTTTTATGTTTTTTTCATTTATTTTTGAGAGACAGCGAGAGACAGCATGAGCAGGGGACGGTCAGAGAGAGAGGGAGACACAGAATCCGAAGCAGGCTCCAGGCTCTGAGCTGTCAGCACCGAGCCCAACGCGGGGCTCGAACCCATGAACCGTGAGATCATGACCTGAGCCGAAGTCAGACGCTTAGCCAACTGAGCCACCCAGGCACCCCTTTTTATTTATTTTTTAATGTTTATTTTGAAAGACAGAGCGTGAGCAGGGGAAAGGCAAAGAGAGAAGGAGACACACACTCCGAAGCAGGCTCCAGGCTCAGCTGTCAGCACAGAATCCAACGCAGGGCTCAAACCCACAAACCGCAAGATCTTGACCTGAGCAAAGTCAGCCGCTTAACCGCTGAGCCACCCAGGCGCCCCAGATCTTCTTTTCTAATGTTTATTTTTGAGAGACACAGAGTGCATATGGGGGAGGGGGCAGAGTGAGAGAGAACGAGAGAGAGACACAAAATCTGACGCAGGCTCCAGGCTCTGAGTTGTCAGCACAGAGCCCGACACGGGGCTCGAACCCACAAACTGTGAGATCATGACCTAAGCCTAGGTCAGACCCTTAACTGCCTGCACTCCCTGGGCCCCCATTCGGCTCTTGTGCGCCATTTACTCCTTTTTATTTTGTTGCTCTCTTGCGTATCTCTTATCCATTTTGCCTTCTATTGCTCGTCCATATCATCTCACCACCTATGCTGCTTTTGTAAACAGGACCTTTCTTTAATATTGCACTTTCTACCCCTTCTACCCCTCGCTGGCACCCAGAAGCACCGTGGCTTCCGTCCGGTAATCGTGTGCCACCACGCCCGCTACAGCCTGCGTGATCTTCCCACGGAAGTTGGGCAACACCCCGACGACCTCCGCGCCGCCCCATCCAAAGGTCAGTGCTCATCCCCGATACCCTAATTCTCCAGAGGGTTTGTCCCAGACGCTTCCTGTCCAGAACCTCTGGGCACGTGACTTCCAGGACAACGGCCAGTCCTCCTGGTCATCCTCACACGCCCTCCTCCCCGGACTCCCCTCCTTAATCCACATTCACTGCCTTGGTGGCTCCACCTACTCCTTTGGCCTTGACTCCCGTCTACATACTTACTGACTTCTGCACTCATGTCTCCAGGCTCGGCCTCTCCCTTGAAGTTCAAACTCGTGCATCCAGCTGCCTGCTCAGTACCCATCGCCTCGGATAAAAAGGCACCTCAAACTTAACCAACACCAAACACTGGGTCTTCTCCCCCAAACCTGTCCTCCGCCAGCCGTTCCCGTCTCAGGAACCCGTTCCTTAACTCAGTCAAAGGGCAGCTGTTCAAGTCGGAGGCCCGGGAGGCGCCCTGACCCTCCCCTACCCCCTCACGGGCCTGCGTGCAGTCCACAGTCAATTCCGCCTTCTAAACGCATTCCACACACAGCGACCTTGCCCGGTCTCTGCGGTCACCCCGGCGGGCCACCACACGTTCCAACCAGACAACTATGACCGCCTTCCAACAGGTCTCCCCCCGACAGAAGCCCCCTGACTAAATCTGACCACAAGAGCAAGCCTATGCCAGATGTGGCCTCTGCCCACCTCCTTCCCTGTCACCATGGCCACGCAGGCCTCCGCCAACTTCCTGAGCGAGCCCAGGCCCTCCTGCCCTGGCGCCCCAGGTACCGGGCGCTCCCTCATCTCGTGACCGTGCCACAGGATGTCACTGAGGCTCAGTTCATCTGGTCTCAACTGTCACCTCCTCAGGGAGGCCCTCCCTGACCAGCCAACTGACAACGGGAGCGCTCCTTTACTCCTGGTCTCTCCACGGCCTTGCCTTTTCCTGTCTCTCCTCTCCTCACAGGGGCTCTACTGCCAGGTGCCATTCTGCCTTTTCTCATCTCCTCTCACTGGGACAACAGCTTCATGAGGTCGGACACTCCAGTGCTTTTGGCTGCTCTGTTCCCGGCTGGACGCTGGGCATTTGGGAAGTATTTACTGCAAAACGAAACCCCAATGTCTGGCTACACTGTGAACTCCGTGAAGACGCAGAGAGCAGTTCCGCCTGGTTCCTGACGTCCCGCGAGGCACAGGCCCTGGCATGTGGGGGGACACCTGCTACTCCCAGAGTCCCAGCCCCTCCCGACTCCTCACGTCCCCCACCTTCGCTGGGGATTCTAGCACCAGCGTCCTGCCTTCCCTCCGCTCCTGCTCTGTCTTCTCACTCTGGGCCCTCTGCCTCCAAAGGACCCATCCAACTACTGCTCTAGAGGTTCCCTGCCCTCCTGCCCTCCACCAACTGGTTCCCCAGCCTCTCCTGCCCAGGGCTCCTCCACCCAGCGCTGACTACCCTCACCAACCTCCACAGCCCCTTAAGCCCCCAATTCCATGTCTCCTCTCCGTCTGCAGCCGCCGCCTCCCACCTTCCCGGCTCACTCACCCTGCACAACCCAATCCTGTAACTCTGGAACCTCACTGGGACTCCAGTCCCGTCTTCCCTTCCGTCGCCCCTCCTGGTGCGTCCTTACCCCCAGCTTGCATTCTGTGCGTCAGTTGAGTCCCTCCTCTGCAAACACTTGACCTTGTGTCTCCCCTTGACAGACCCAACCCGTATTAATCTCAGACATCACCTACTTGGCTGCCAACTGGAGCAGGATGTGCTGGAGAAACCCTGAAATGCGCTGACCAGACCCACCTCCTGCTGGTGACCACTTGTTGCAAATGGGGCGTCCCCACTCATCTGCCCTCCTTTTCTCCCTGCACCGACCCCAGGCTCCGGCACAGTGCCCCACCATCCCCTTTCCCCGCGTCACCCCCACCCTGCCACCTCCCCGCGAGGACACAGACAACCAGGCAGGGCTCCCTCGGCTTCCCCCGGCCAGTCACCGGCATGGGCCGTGCCCGCTCGCGCCCTGCCCCCAAACAAACCACAATGTGACCTGGCTCCTCTCAAAGGCCACCCCACTAGCACTCCAGGTCCCACCCCTGCCTTGCTTCCGAAAGCAGTTCCTTCCTTCTCCTCTTGCACCCTCCGCTTCTCTCCCTCCCGTGGACAGGCAGCGCTTGTGAATCGCTATCACTTAAGAAAAACTTGAGGATGTAAAACTGGGTTAGATATTGGTTCAAACCAAAAAGACGTTTGGCGACATAACTGGGAAATCTGGTTATGTGGACTGCCACTTCAGAGGATCTCTGGGATTTTTTCCTCCGGAGAGGGCGGGCCCCCTGAGCCCCTCAGCGAGCGCTGTGAGGGATTTTTAAGGGAACACAGGGGACTGTCCTTATTTTTAGAGACGCCTGTGTCAGTGCCTGGGAGGAAAGAGTCACAATGTCTGCAACTTACTTCCAGAGAGTCAGAAAAAACGGAAAAGAGAAAGCGAGGAGCGAGCACCATGACCAATGTTTATAATTCCTGAATAAAGAGGAAGTATAAAGACGCTCATTACGAGGGCGCCTGGGCAGCTTAGTCGGTTAAGCCTCCGACTTTGGTTCAGGTCATGATCTCATGGTTGGTTGAGTTCGAGCCCTGCATCGGGCTCTGTGCTGACAGCTCAGAGCCTGGAGCCTCCTTCAGATTCTGTGTCTCCCTCTCTCTCTGCCCCTCCCCTGCTTGTGCTCTGCCCTCCTCTCTCTCAAAAATAAATAAATATTTAAAATGAAAAAAAAAAAGTTGATCACGATACTCTCTCAAGCTCTCTGCACCGAAAGGCTGCGGGCGCGGCCCCGGCACGTTCACAAACCCTCCCCGGTGACTCCCGCGCAGCCCAGGCTGAGAACCACCACTGGGCTCCGGAACCTCCGCGAGGTCCTTTCAGCCACAGGCTCTACGATTCTTAGGTCCGATTTATACACAAGAACACCACTAACCGTTAAGTACAGAAGAAACACCTGCTCTCAATCACACCCCCTTCAGCTACCGCCTATTTCTCTGACCCTCTTTAGGGCATCGGCAGAGAGACGAAGCACCGGCCACCCTGTGGTCTCACAAATCAAGTTTCACTGTGTCACAGCTGTGCCCTTCACCATGTTACCCCGGGTGGCATTCCCTACAAAGGAGAGCAGCTCAGTCCCCCAGCAGAGACCAGAAGCCCCTGGTCCCTGGTATTCACGAGGTCTGCCCGCTCCCACTCTGAGGAGCTGTCCCAGTTGCTGCCCTTGCCTCGGTGTCTCCTGTCTTGTTGACACCCTGTGCCACGTCTGACCCGCCTGTCGCTCCTCGAAAGCCCTTCCTGGCTTCTGTGAGCCCCTCTCTGGCTCTCCTCTCCCTTGGGGGCTGCTGCTTCTCCAACCTGCAGCAGGAGCCCCCACTGCTCTGCCCCACTGGTGTGACAGGCTCAGTGCCCCGGCCTCTCTCTCCCCCCCCAAAGGTAGGAGGAGTAGGATCAAAAGCACAGACTTCAGGGTCAGGCCATTCTAATCCCAGCTCTGCCCCGTGCCAGTCATGTAACCCTGGGCAATGTGCCTAACGCCTCCGTGCCCACGTCCTCGTCTGGAAGACGGAGATAACAGAACCTTCCTCACAGGGTGTTGCAATGAGCATGAAGGGAGTCGACGAAGCACTCGAGCAGCGCCCGGACACACTGGGGGCCCCAAGGGTCAGCGATGAGCAAGGC
>NC_043710.1:5917128-5922619 GCF_006229205.1 Suricata suricatta
TCTGACTGCGGGGGCTGAGGCACCGGCTCCTTCTCCTCCTCCTCCGGGGCCTCCTCGTCTGCCTCAGGCACTCGGCGCCGACCTCGGCCCCGCAATCTGGGGGGGAGAGGCCTTCCAGGTAAGCGCTGAGCACGCGCCCCTGGGCCAGTCCTGCCCCCACCTGCACCCCTCTTTCCAAGCACACCTGGAACCAAAGTCCCCATCTTGAGTCTGGTCCCCAAGAGGCAGCAAGTCATCAGCCCGCACTACCACCTCTTTCTCCTTCTTGCGGACCTTCTTCACCCTCCGTTTGGTCTTTTTAAAGGTCACCTAGGGGGGAGGGGAGGCGAGACGTGAGCCGGGGACAGAGGGCAGCCGTGAGAACAAACGCTTCTTCAGTGTTCCTCCACACCAGCCTCTGTCCTCAGCGCTCCATGCACACAAACATGTGAAGTAGGTGTGACTTCATCCCGCTGGCGAGATGACGAAACTGAGGCACAGAGAGGCTAAGTTCCTTGCCTAAGGCTACCCAGCCTTAGAGGGAGAGCCAGAACTGTGAATCGTGTTTTTCTGGCTCCAGGGTCCTGCCCTTAATCACGCAGCAAAGAGGTTCACTGAGCCTGATCCCTACCTCTGTGTTCACAATCATCCCAAACACAAGCTCCCCAGGCAGCTGTAAAATGACCACTCACCCACACTGTCACCAACCCTCACGATGCCCTCAAGAACGGGGCTCCTGTCCTTCACATTTGGAACGGGGAGCCTCAGCCTCACGGTTAAATGACTCACCCAAAGCACAAGCTGGCGAAACGGCAGAGCTTGGACACAAACCTAGGACCATGTGTCCCAATGGTCCCTGTTCTGACCACAGCCACTGGCTCCCTGCAGCGCCTCCCGGGGCTCCCATATACTGCTTGCCCCCGAGGGCCAAGACCCTCACGCCCGATCTTCCTCCACAGCGCCTCTGGCAGCACGTGACCCCGGCGGAGCGGGAGGAACGCCCACCCCTACTAAGAGGTGTGGGCAGAAGGCCCTGTGCTCACCATCTCCTCGGGCGTCAGGTATTCGGAGGCGAGCCGGGGCCCGACCGTGCTCAGGGACTGAGCCTGGAGCCGCAGCTTGGCCCGGATCTCCTCCAGCTCCCGCTCGCGGAGTCCGTCGGCCATGCCGCCCTGCTCCAGGCGGAAGGAGTGCGGCCGCTCGCCCTCCAGCGCCTCGTCGTACTTGGACAGGATGGAGCGGGGTTTCTGCTGCAGAACAAGAGGGACGGGTTGGGACCCAGCCTGTTCCTGAAGAGCCACCGGGCCGCCGTCTCCCAGCCCCCAGCTGCCCGGCCTGCCTGCGCCAAGCCATCCACGCTCTCCTCCTCCGCGTACGGCAGGTAGTCGGGCTTCTTCTTCCGTAGCTCCACGTTCTTCTCTGCCCGCTCCTTATCCACTAGGTTCACGTTCACCAGGACATCCTCCTCCTCCTGCAACACCCCTGCGGACAGGGCAGGAGCGGCGGCCGTTCGTGTCTGCCATCAACTCGGCAGTGCCTGCGCCCCCACCCAAAGCTCAGCTCAACCCACCTTTGTCCTTGAGGGTGAGGATCACAGTTTCTCCTTCTCGGAAGGAATCGATAGCATGCTCCACGGTGAGGCCCTGGAGGTCCCGGGCACTGTACAGGTCCTACAAGGCAGAGGGAAGGTCCGACGAGTCAGGAGCCCTGGCTCACCCAGCCCTGGGACCCCAGCACCAAGGACAGTGGTGCCTCCGCCCCGCCCCACCCCGCCCCGCCCCTAGCCGCTGCAACAGCCTCACCTGCCGCCTCTGCCCAAACTCCTCTTCCACCAGAGTGCTGACCCCAAACTCTTGGTCCATCTCCTCCAGCAGTTTGGCCTATGGGATGGGAGGGGGTGACCTATGACCTCACGCCACTGAGCATCACTGAAGGATATGTGGGTCTTTATCAAGTGCGAGTGCAGAGAAAGCAGGCCAGCCACAGAGAATCCGGAGCAGACAGCCCTGACCACGGGCCTCCTACCTCTCTGAGCCCCGTCACCTCCCAAGAACAAGTCTCCTGCCCCATCAGCTGCTCGGGCTACCAGAGGCATCAAGCGACAGCCCCCAGCTGCCCGGGCGCTCACCCTCTTCTCCGCCAGGTCCTTCTCCTTCTGAAGCTGCCGGCTCCGCTCAATCCAAGCCGCGGTGTCGTCCAGCCATGGGTCATCCTCCCCCAGTGTCTTTATCTTCCTGAAGAGAGAAACGGCCTTCTGGGGAACCCCTTTCCTGCTCTCCCCACCTGACCCAAGAGCTCTGTGGCAACCTCCTCAGGTCCTTCCCTTGTCCACCCTGGCGGGGACCCCTCACCCCAGCTTCTGGTTCAGGAGGCGCTTTTCTTTGGCGGCTGCCAGCTTCTCCCGTAGCTCCTCTCGCTGTCTCAAGGCCATGGGGTTGATGACATCGGCTGCCACGGGCTCCTCTTTGGTGCCCGCCTCTGGAAGGGGGGCCCAGACGTGAGGCTATGCCTGCCCGTGGCTGGGGAGAGGAGGGAGCCACTCACCCTGCCCCCTTCCAGCTCAGGGGCCAGAAGGGGCCAGGAGAGGGGGGAAACGAACCCTTCACCTGTCTCCTCCTCCCACTTCATTCCCACACTTCCGGGTCACCCTGCACAGCATGACGGGACCCTCCATGCCTTACGAGACCCGCCCCCCCAGTCATGCTTTAAAAAAAACATAAATACCCAACACATGCACAGCCCCGATCAGTCTGTAGAAAATGTGCATGTGTCTTGGCCTGATTAATGCTGCCTCACAGCCAGAGCGCACACGATGCCAGCCATTTGAACTTAAAGAATAAGCTGATTTCCAGGCCCACAGCACTACCATAGGGAGAGGCCTCATGCCTATTGGCAACTATGTACACGCACGCGCACACTCACAGCGCCACTAAACGGAGCTGGGCCATAACCCCACTCTCCTCAGAGACTCCTTCAGATGGTCCTTTTCCTCTGCCCAGATGCCCCCCTCGCCCCCATCCTCACCCCCACACTCACCCTTCTTGACAGCATTGACCTCCAAGGGTTTCAGCCCCAACTTTGCCCGGAGTTTACTGAGGGCAAGAGATACAGGTGTTAGGAGCTGTCGACAGTGCATGAAAGACGTTTCAGGACAGACAGGGGGTGAACACAAGATGACACTGAGAGATAAGGGTCCCCAAAGCAGGGCCTGACCCAGGAGGCCTAGGACTGTGGGAGGACTGGCCTCCAAATCGGGGAGCACAGGCGCTAGGCCTGACCTGCCCCTTAACCAGCGGAAGGCCGTCCTTCCTCTTGGATCTTAGCTCTCTCCCATACCTCAGATGGTTATACAGCACTTCTGATTCCGATCAGAACGCTTTAGCGTGGGAAAGGCCCCCCGAGAAGTGTCCCAGAAGCCATCTGTCTCAGAAACATAAGGGAGACGGAACTTACTTGGTCTCCTCGATGCTGAGTGACGAGGCATCTCCGGAGCTGGTTTTGGAGCTGGCGGCTGCAATGACAAGAAGCCTGGCTGAGAGGTGAACACAGGCCCAAAGATGAAGGCCCCTCCTCAGCACCCGGGCCTTGCCGAGACACCCTTTCTCCACCCTGGTAGCTCCTTCTATTTCAGGACCATCCTCGAGACCTCGACTCTCTACATAACCTTCCTCTCCTGACCCAAAAGGTCCAATCTCTGTGCACCCTTCACTCTGCCTCTTCTCCTCTTTTTTAAGTTCATTTATTTCTTTTGAGAGAGAGTGCGCAAGCGAGGGAGGGAAGACAGAGAGGAGAGAGAATCCCAAGCAGGCTCTGCACTGTCAGCACAGAGCCCAGTGTGGGGCTCCATCTCATGAACTATGAGATCATGACCTGAGCTGAAATCAAGAGTCAGACACTTAACCGACTGAGCCACCCAGGCGCCCCTCCTCTCCACTTCTGAATACTGTTTTCAGCCTGCACTGCCCTCCCTGGCCTCTGATTGACACGATCCTATCCATATGCAAAGACCAAATGCCACCTCCTTCTTGAACTCCTGCTCGATTACTGATCAGAATGAACTGTCCTCCCCTAGACTCATTCCCAGGTCTGTTTCTCCTTACAGGTCAGAGACCAGGCTAGCACCAGGACTGTGTCCTCTGTGCAATTCACCCAGTCAAGAAATACGCTCACTGGTGCTGGCATAATGATGGATATGGAGGACAATGAGATAAAGAAACATGTCAGACCTCCTCTACCCAGCTCACAATCAGCAAATAACTTCATGGATCACAACGGACAGACACTAGACACCACCAGACGGAGTTCCCCCATCCAGCTGCCACCATCCTCCCTGCCTCCCCATCCCACAAACTACCTCCTCGATCTCACCCAGACCCTGATCCCAACCTCTACTGGCTGTCACTAAGGTCACCAGCCTCCTTATTCTAAATCCAATGGATCCTTTTCAGCTCAAATTTCATTTTCGGACACCATTGATTATTCCTTCTTGTCCTGTCTTCCCACGGACCCCACTATACAAGATTCTCCAGGATTCTTGCACTACCATAAAAAAGCACTTTTGTAGTATCCTGCTCCACTTACTACTAACGTGTTAGCATTTCTTAGGTTCTACTGACCACGCCTCACTTTCGGTGGCCTTCTTTTATCTCCTAAATACTTCCAAACCTTGCACATCGGATGCAGCGTTCTCCAAAACTCAATTCTTTCCCCTCAAACGTTTGCTTCTCTTCCAAACTCTTCCATTTCAGCAGGCCACACAACCACCCACCTAGCTGCTCCGACCAAAATTCAAGGAGTCATCCTCATTTCCTTCTTCCCACCCTCATCCAAGTACTAAGATGTCTTAATTCCTCCCCCAAAACACTACTTCAATGTGTTCAGGTCTCTTCATATGGCTACTGCCTCGAGGCCGCTATCAGCCCTCACCTGGCCTCCGCTCTCCACTGCTCTTGAGTCAGTTCTCAATACTGATATTTGCAACGTATGATCAACTCCTCGGCTCAAATCTATGACTCCCGACCACCCTCAAGACAAAATTTCAAATTTCTACAGGGTCCTTTGTGTTCAGACCCCTGTGTCCTATCCCTGGCACGAGCCCTACATGCTTTGCTCGACACCAGATTTCTTTACGTTGGGGCAACTTCGTTCACTCATTCACTCGACACATTTACTGAGCGCCTGGGATGTGCCAATTTCAAGGAAAATCTCTGCCCTCCCGGGCGCAGTGGAGGGAGACAACCTCCAACCCCAAATAACCACATAAGACCCTTTAATAAGTGCTGACGAAGATGACCAGGAGTGCCCGGGGCCCACAGTACTCGGCCAGCACGCCTAGGCCGTCCCGCTCCGGGACCCCGGGCAAGGCCGGCCCTCCACAGGCCACGCCCCCCTCACCGGCCTCGTAGCCGTCATCGCGCTTCTCCCGCTTCACGCGCCGCTCCGAGGGCTCCGCCTGGCTGCGCTCCCGCCCGTGCGCGCCGCTTCGGGCCTCGGCTTCGGTCCCGCGCCGCCC
>NC_043710.1:5922719-5923912 GCF_006229205.1 Suricata suricatta
ACAGGTACTCCACTCCAAGCCCAAACCAAGAAGATAATGATTAAATGCTTTATGGAAACATGCTTTGTAATTTCTGGCGGTGCTGGGAAGAGGCTGAGGGTTGGGAGTACGGGGTGGCAAGTGGGCAGGCAGCAGGCTTAGCTTGTCCCATCACCCAGGAGCTCTGGTTGCTGGAGCTGCATTCCACGCCCCCCCCCCCCAGCACACACAGCCCTGCCTCTGCTCCTGAGTGGGTGGTCTCATAGGGCAGCTGTGGTTCCTCTACCTCCATTTCCATCTATGCTGGGTCTTAGGAACTCAAGAGTGAATAGGACATAATGGCCTCTGCCTTTGAGAATTCCTGACCTGGGGGGAGGAGGAGAGGGGGAGAGGGGGAGGGGGGGAGGGGCAGGGGGGGTAAGGGTTGGACCTTTAAAGGGGTACATACCCCATAGCATAATAGGCCAGACAGAGAAACTGTGGGGTGAGGGTGTGAGAAGAGATTATGTGAATTGAGCTTTTTTTTTTTTAAGTTTTTTTTATTGAGAGAGAGAGAGAGAGAGAGAGAGAGAGGGAGAGGGAGAGGGAGGGAGAGGGAGAGGGAGAGAGAGAGAGAGAGAGAGAGAGAGAGAGAGAGAGAGGACATGTGCGAGCGGGGTCGCAGCAGAGAGAGAGGGAGAGAGAGAATCCCAAGCAGGGTGCAGAGCCAGATGCAGAGATCGAACTCAGGACCCTTGAGATCATGACCCCAGCCGAAGTCCAGAGTCGGGGATTCGGACGCTCAATCGACTGAGTCACCCAGGCACCGCAGTCGGGCTCTTAAAATAACTTCAAGTTAGATACCCTCTTAAGGGGAAAAAAATAAATAAGGCTCACATACACCGATGTGCCGAAATTCTGCACTCAGTTTCTGGGGATTCCGAGTACAAGCTAAAAAGGCCAATCCAAGGATCGTGGGAAGCCGGCGGGGCTCGGGGACTGGGCTGTGGAGTCACGGGTGTCAGGAGACCATGCGGCGTTGTCCGTCACCCGATGGAGCCACGGCCCTGGGGAGTCCACTAGAAGGACGCCTACTGGAGCGCGTGGCGCCGTCCACAGCAAGTCCGTGAGACGGAACGTCCCGCGCCAGGCAGGGCCGTTCACCTCGCGGGTGGCTGGCTTAACGCGCTGAGTTGAGAGACCCACAACCCCCTCGATCCTGTCGACCCCCCCCC
>NC_043710.1:5924012-5958634 GCF_006229205.1 Suricata suricatta
GGGGGGGGGGGCGTGGAATGCAGCTCCAGCAACCAGAGCTCCTGGGTGATGGGACAAGCTAAGCCTGCTGCCTGCCCACTTGCCACCCCGTACTCCCAACCCTCAGCCTCTTCCCAGCACCGCCAGAAATTACAAAGCATGTTTCCATAAAGCATTTAATCATTATCTTCTTGGTTTGGGCTTGGAGTGGAGTACCTGTTGGGCTGGCTTCCAGTGGGTTCTGTCTTTGGGGGGCATTCAGAAGAGTGCTCTGTTCTCACCCCCATTGACCTGTGTCTCCTTAAAGATGAAGACCTAGGCAGAGATTATGGGTTTCTAGCTCCCCACCCCCAAATTGAAAGAGACCTGGACTGTAGAAGGGGAAAGGCATTATTATTGACAATGTGGGTTCAAATCTGGCTCCTATGCTGTGAGACCCTGAGCAAGTGATTTCCCACCCCTGAAGCCTCAGTGTACTTATGAACGGGCCTCATAATCCCTGCTATGCACCACATTGTTCTAAAGCACAGAGGGGTGACTTGCGTGGCCCCACCCCATAATGGGGGCTTGGTGTGTGGCCACTCACTCGGCCACAGATTCCCAGACTGGCTCTGCTGTTTATCTGCTCCTGTGCGTTTGGACAAGACCCTGCCCCTCAGGTCCTTAGTTTCTTTATTGGGATCTGGAGAACATCGCCCCGATCCTGCCTTCCTCGGGTGACCTGGAGGACAGGACCTAGGGAAGGACCTATTGACCGCTAGAGCTAGGCAGTGTCCTTCAGGCCGAAGGGTGGGCCAGCGGGACTTAGATTCCAGACAGATCAACATGGCTGCTGGCGAGTTTTCTCAGCTTCTCCCCAGATGTCAAGCCCAGGCTGGAGATGAGCAGGGCCACAGCATAGGGAGGACCCGGTAGGGCCCAGAGTACTGGCAGGGGCCCCCCTTCTCCCTGGAGCTGGTTCCTTGGCTAGCTAGACGGCCTCACCTGGGTTTCCTGGACTTGGCCTCTGCGCTCCCCTTGCCTGCTTCGGCCAGCAGCTGCTCTTCATCGAGTCCCAGTGCTGACAGCACCTGGCAGAAGCGCCGGGTCACGGTGAGCCGGGCATTGACCTGAAGAAAGAGAAGGGGTCCTGTTCCGCACCAGGGCTGCTGGGAGGGTGGTGCTGTGTGTGAAGGTCCCAGGGCTTCCAGATGGGCAGTGGCCCCGGGGTCCTACCTGAGGGGGCCCGCTCTCACCTTACATGCCTACGCACTCAGCCAATGAGAAGTGCTGTTCTCAGGGAGGCTGCATGCTTATCCCGGCACTAGGCCTCACCTGCATGGCCTGCTGGAACAGGTAGGGCCGGGCCTGCACCCTGTGCTGGATGTCCCGCAACTCTGCCTGGTACTGGGCGAAGCGCTGTCGCTCCTGGCGCCTGCAGGGAAACGGGGCTCTGGGCAGCTGGCCACAAACGCAATGTGTCCCCAGTCTGGACAGCCGGGGCTCATCTAGCCGCCCAGCCACCCCAGCGGAGAGGGGCCAGCTCTGGCTGCAGAGCCACTGGGCATCTGCTTGCACAGCCTCTCCCTTCCCTGCGTTTCCACCCCTGCACCCTCTCACACTGCGCCTGTGAGAAAGAAGCGGTGGCTGTTGGATGTGGCTTTGGGCAGCGCCCCAGTTGGGCTCTGGGTTCAGTTTTCTTTGTGCTGTGGCAAGGATTAGACAAGCATGCCACCATTCTCTGTGGTTTTGATAAGCACACGGTTTGGAAAATGGGTTGGAGGAACAAAAGAAATATGCTGAAGATGAAAGACTGCATCCGGAAAAGATCGGGATTCCACTGGGGAAACACAAATCCGTTGACAAAGACCTAGTGTGTGCACGTGGCTGAAATGCGTCTGCTCATCAAGCCAGGTATCCCGGCAGCTGGGAGGGCCCTCCGGCCGTGCTAACACGGGACCAGGAATCCTGTGAAGCGTGCAGGACACGCCTTGCGGTTTGGTGGCAGCACCCACACACAGGACAGGAGGCGAGAAGCAGAAAAGACCCCAGGACTCATTCAGGACCTCTAGCAAATGTGCCGGGGGCCGTGGAAAACCACTGCCTCGCAGGGCCAGGATCCTTGGCCACGAGCCAGGAAAGGAACCCTCCTCCATTCGAAAAAAAGAGATGAACTTGAAAACCCATGGCCAGGAACAGAAGTTGTTGGCAAGATGGAGTCCTCAGCATTTGAGAGGTAATTTCAGCAGCTACAAGAGGTGTGGGTGGGGAGCTGGCATTCGGTCTCTGTCTCGCCTGTGAGGTCATGCATATTTTTCCTGCTGGATTCTTGAGGCTGTTTGTTAGAATTGAGAGGAAGTCCATGTCTTGGAGCCCCAGGCAGAAAGGAAGCCTTGTGAGTGGATGTCAGCCCTGTCCAGCATCTGGGAAGGAAAGGAAGTCACATAGCCTCCCTACCACAGGGTGACATTTGTTGAGCCTGCCTCTCCTACACAGGGCAGTCTTTTGCAGCTCAGAGAGAGCAAAATTCACAGGCTGTATGGGCTAAGAGACCTGGTGGCATGTATCTGCTCTCAAGTAGAAAATAAAAGAGATGTGTGGAAAACAATGTTCTCACTGACATCTGTCCCTTGGAGTTCTGAACTTTAGGCTTCCTGCCTTATTAAAAAACAATGAACTTGAGGTCTGGCGTGGAGAAGGCATCTCCTCCATTACTGGCCAAGGATTCCATTAAAACACCCTTGACTTCTTAAGGCCCTTAGAAATTGGGGATGATAAGACTGAGCCTCAATGAGTAGGTGATCAGAACCCCACTGAGTACTTGGTGACCCCACGGCAGGGAGGCCTTCTAGTCTCTCTGCAGTGCCCCACTCAACCTTGACCTAACACTTCTCCCAGGATGAAAGGAGATGAGTTGTGGAAAGAACTACCCTGCTTCCAACCACACCCAGTAGTGCTCAATGTCAATGGCACTGGTGGCCATATTTATTTGTGTTGTCTGTTTCACCAGGTAGAGTTTTGGAGGGAAGACCTGGGCGCACTTTATCTGCAGATTGGGTATTCGAACACTCTGGGGCAAGGTAGCAGTGTGGCTAAATGGCTGCTCGAGTTGGAACCCTAGCTTTGCAGCTCACTTGTGACCTTTGGCAAATTATATAAGCCCTCTGAACTCAGTCTCCTCTGTCGAATTATCGGACTGATGATAATGCCCACTTCATGGTCTTGTTATGAGTCTAACAAAGATTTGCTCTTAAGTACACGTTTGCCTGTGTCTTTTGAAGGTTAAAATATAGGGAGAGAATAAGACAGATGACTCGTCACCTGATGGCAAACAACGGTTGTCCCCAGGGTGAAATCACAGGCACTGTTTGCGTGCTATGCTATTTCCCTAAAATCAGAGGGGTTTCTTTTTTTTTTGTCATAAGCATCCCTGGCTTTTGAAATCAGAAAAACAATATTAAAATGAATGGTAATGGATGTAGAACATTTCAACCGTGAACTTTTGACAGCCACAGGGATTGGTGTTATTAACTGGGTGACCTCAGCTCAGCCCCTCCTCCTCGCATGCCTCAGTGTCTTCATCTGTAAAGCGAGGCCCAGTGGCCTGGCCTGCCTCCCGGGACTGGGGGACCGTTGGGGAGACTCAGCCCCGAGGAAAGGTGAGGCCTGCATCTCCTTTGTCCTTCGTCTGACCCCTGACATCTCTGGCGCTGCCTCCCCCGCCCTCTTGCCGCCAGGCCCTCCCCAGCCCCAGGCTTCCTACCTCAGCTCCTCCAGCTTGCGCTGGCTGGCCCCGGGCCCCCGGCTCCCTCTGGGCGCATAGGCCGCCAGACAGCGTGCCACCTGCTTCTGTGCTTGCTGCTCCCGGGCCCTCCGCAGTGCGGCCCGCTGCTGCTCCTCCTGCTGCTGCCGCTCCCAGGCCTGCAACAGGCTTCTTGGGTAGGGAGAGAGAGAGAGAAGAGGGTGGGAGATGTCTGGGGGGAGCAGCGGTCTCACGGAGACCAGGAGCAGGTAGAGGGGTGTGGGGGCCGGAGGGAGGGATCTCAGGAGCCCAGAGAGCCAAAGGCCTGGGGAATGGGGTTTGTCATAGGAAGTCTGACATGATGAGGGCTGCATCTGGGGCTCGGCCCTCAGGGCCACCTCGGAACCTTCCTCTACTCTTCCTGGAGGCCTCTTCCCCCTCCAGCCAGCCACTTGCCCCAACTGTGAACATCCTCAGCCCTGTGGGGCTCCGTGCACCCGTGACCCCACCTGTATTGCTAACTTCTTGCAAAGCAGCTCTCCTCGAGGGCAGGGGCCAGATCTTGTTCTCTCTGACCCCCATCTCTGGTAGGAACTAGGTGAATGCCTTTTGGTTTGAGGGACAGACAGATGGATGGGGAATAGAACCAAATTGGTGATGGATCAAGGGATGGAAGACGGGATGGGTGAATGGTGTGGACGGTTGAATAGACAACACCTAGATCCACCTGGAACATTCTTTCCCTAGCACTTATGGCCAGTTCCTTCTTGTCAATTAGGTCCTTGTTCAAAAGTCAGAGAGAGAGAGAGAGACTGCCTGACCACCCCTTCTGCCTCTAGCCATTCATCTTGTTGATTTCTTTTTTAATTATCCTTCTTCCCAAGTAGAATGTAAGCCTCATGAGAGCAGGGTTTCTTATCTCTCCCCTTCACCACCAGTGTATCCCCAGCACCTAGAACAGTTTTTTTTTTTTAGTTTTCTTTTTTTAATGTTTTTATTTATTTTTGAGAGACGGAGAGAGACAGCATGAGCAAGGGAGGGTCAGAGAGAGAGGGAGACACAGAATCTGAAGACAGGCTCCAGACTCTGAGCTGTCAGCACAGAGCCCAACGCGGGGCTTGAATCCATGAACCATGAGATCATGACCTGAGCCAGAGTCAGATGCTTCACCGACTGAGCCACCCAGGCACCCCCCCAGAACAGTTCTTGACCTAAATGGAAACTCAGTGTTGGTGACTTCATGCATAATTCAATCATGGTTGGATAAATAAATGATGCAGTGATTTACATATTTGTTGAGCATCAGCTAGGTACCAGGTCCTGTGTAGGGCACCAGAAAGGCCATGATCAGTAAGATCTGGTACCTGTCCTCAGGGAGCTCTAAGTCTGTGCAAAGGGATAGACAGATACTCCAGAACCCCAACACACTGCTGTGTGGCCAAAGCTGTGACGGAGGCAAGCACAGGGGACAGCTTCCTAGAAGGCGCCTGGCTCATAAGCTGTAAGGTGCATCCGGGTTACCTAGGTGAATGAGGAAGAAAGGGCGGCCCCCGGAGAGAAAGGAGGGAGCATAGGGCCTTTTCGCACTCTGACTGGCTGACGGGGAGACAGGAGCCTGCTTACCAAGAATGGGCTTTGTCCTAAGCACTGTGGGAAGCAAGGGAAGCAAGCAGGGGGTGACAGAGTAAGAACTGGGTGCTAGTAGAGTGCTGAGTGGATTCCCACCTGCCACTTCTTACCAGTCACCAAGACTTCGGAGCCAGCCCCCAAATATCTCTTAAATGGATCCGCCCTCTCTCCGTTCACATGACCACCTGGTTTAGGCCCGTCATATCCCTCACGAGACAGTGCAACTGCGCCCCCTCCCAGGCTTCCCCTCTGCTCCCATTGTCTTTTACTCAAGCCCGTGTCTGACTCTCCTGCCCTCATTGCTGTCCTGCCCATCCGTCTCCTTTTCCAGAAGACCTTGAGCTTCTTAGGGCTGGGGCCAAGTGTTTTATCTTTACATCCTGACGACCCATGGGTAGATACTCAATATATGTTGCATTAATCACTTGGTTAATAGATTGATTGATGGCTAGAAGATGGGAAATGAATGAAAAGTGGCTTGTATCAATAGACAACTGGCCAGGCAGACAGGGATGGATGGGTGGGTGGGATGGATGGATGCATGGATGGATGAGTGGATGAGTGGGAGGGAAGATGGATGGGTGGGCGGATAGATCCACAGAAGACTGGATGATCAGTAGATTGGAGAATGGATAAATGAAGGGATGAATGAGAGGATGAATGATTCAATGTCTTTGGAGAACGGCCTCCTTCACTACTTCTGACCTTTCTTCCCTTCCTCCTTTTCCTTCCACCTTACCTGGTAGCCTCCTGTCGCTTGTAGAAGGTCCGGTTAGGAAAGTTGGCAAACAGGAAAGTCTCTTCATCCCCCAAGGCGTAGGTCTTCCTACTCCGGTTGGAGGCCTGGACAGCAGCCCGAAAAGCCTTCCAGGGCTGCTTTTCAGGGCCTGTCCACAGTGGGACAAGTCAGAGAGTAGCCCCCTCCCAGCCCATGGGGCGATCCTGCCCAGTGTCTGGAGTACAGCCCAGCCCAGCCCTGTCTGGACTCCTGGCCCCGGTTGCTGGCTCCCCAACCTCTCTCCCCACTGTGTAGTTTCCTGGGGGACCCCAACACCGAAGCCCACACTCACCACAGTCCAACTCTTGCTGTAAGTGCCTCTGCAGCTTCGCCAGGTCCCATGGCCCTTCCAGCTCCTTGGCCCTTGACTTCCTCCTCTGCGGCCCTCGGAGGTTGGAGCTGGAGCTGCTGCCCTTGGGCTGCAGGTCACCCTCATCCAAGGCCTCCTCACCAGAATTCTGAGCCCCCTTTCTCTGAGAACCAGCCCTCCTTCTATGGGGGGCCCTGTGCTCCCCCTCCTCGGCTTTCTCTGTCACCTCTGCAAACTGCTCCTCTTCCAAGAACGACCCCTTCTTGAGGAGTTGGGACAGTTCGCCAGGGCTCATACCCCCCTCGGCCTCCTCGGCACCCAGGGTTTCCAGCTCTGCGCCCTCCTCAGACTCCGATCCAGAGCCTGACCTCTTCCCAGGTGGCTGGGGGTCACAGTCACTGGAGGCCTCCGGTTCTTGGCTCTCCCCTTTGCCAGAAGGGATGGGGATGCAGCCCCAGGCCCTGAGCTGCTGGCTCCTCTCCAGGTTTAGCACCTCTGTCTTCCAGCAGAAGCCATGGGTGACTGTGGACTTGAGCCTGGCCTTGAGCTGGGTGACTGCTCGGGGCAAGGGCAAGGCTTGGTGGCCAGACTGAAGCAGGGCCTGACCATCCATGAGGAAGCTCTCCCAGGCCCACTGGAAGGGGAAGGAGGGTTTCCGAGGAGCAGAGAGGATGAGACTGAGGAAGGACAGGACAGGGAGGAGGGGCCAAGGTCAGGATGCCGGCCCCCAGGGGGGCTGACACCCAGCATCCCACCCAGCCGGTTGCACAGCTGCTTACTCTTCAGCCTCAGCGGAGCCATGTCCTTTCTTGTCCCGGGCCTTGGGTCTCCGGCCCTTCTTTGCCGTCTGCCCGGCACCCCGAGACCTTGGCTGCTGGACCTGAATTACACCATCGCCGCTCCCAGGCCTCCCCTAGGTGAAGACAGGAGAGGAGGCCCAGCTCCACGCAGCCTCCTGGACCACCGCACACCTCCCTCGGGGGACCCCCCTCTTCTGTGCACCCTGGCTGGCCCCCTGGACTTTTTTTTTTTTAATTTTTTTTAATGTTTTATTTATTTTTGATACAGAGAGAGACAGAGCATGAGAGGGGGAGGGGCAGAGAGAGAAGGAGACACAGAACAGGAAGCAGGCTCCAGGCTCCGAGCTAGCTGTCAGCACAGAGCCTGATGCGGGGCTCGAACCCACGAACGTGAGATCTGACCTGAGCCGAAGTCGGAGGCTTAACCGACTGAGCCACCCAGGCGCCCCTGGACTTTTTTTTTTTAATGTTTATTTTTGAGAGAGAAAGAGAATGTGAGTGGCTGAGGGGCAGAGAGAGGGAGACACAGAATCTGAAGCCGGCTCCAGGCTCTGAGCTGTCAGCACAGAGCCCGACAGTGGGCTCGAACCCACAAACCGTGAGATCCGAAGTCGGACAGTTAACCGACTGAGCCCCCCAGGCGCCCTCTGGACTCTTGTTATCAGTATAACTGACTGATCACCATCTCAGTACTTAGTATTCAAATACCAACCACTGGTACTTACCGAGCGCCTGCTGGGTGCTCAGGATTTTCACACATTAACTCATCTAACCTTCCCAAGGATCCTATATGCCACTATTACCCCTATCATGCAGATGAGGACACTGAGGCTCAGAGAGAGGAAATCCCTTGACTAAGTCACCCAGCCCATAAGTGGAACCAGGACCTGAACATGTTAAGTCTATCCCCAGAGCCCAGATCTGTCACCACGTACAATGCTGTCTCTGGGCCCCGGGCAGCTCTTCTGAATGCCCCCCATGGGGTTCTGGACTTGCTAAGTCAGAGTGGAGGAAACTCATTATCTTCCCCAAACCCTCCTCTTCTTGTAGTGTCCCCCAAATCACTGGAAGTCATCCCTGGGTGTCTTCCTCGTCTTCACCCTCAACCCGTTAGGCCTCCCTATGGTCCCTGTTCCCCCCTTGGGCCCCCCTGTCTCTCACCTGGGCCTTGGCTCCATCTCCTAGCTTTTCCAGGGCCTCCCTCAGCCCTGGCCTCGTGGACCCCAGGCAGCCAGCCTGCCTCAAGGCCGTTGGAAGTCCTCCCACAGCGCCTCCCTCACCTGCCCAGCCTGGGGGATGTCCGCCAGAAACTTGAACAGCCCTGTGGTCGTCACTGGAGCCTGGAGCCGCGTGTCTGGCCCTGGTGTCCCCGAAGTAGTCCTGACCGGCTGTTGGTGGGCGTTTCGCATGTTGGTGTCCTGCCCCATCCCCCACCCCCATCTGCCAGCCTTGGAACTGCCCTCCCCACCATCTCTATGGCAACCAGTCCTCAGCCAGTCTCAAGGGCCCCGGCAAGAAGCAGGCCAGGAAGGGTCAGTCAGGGTATGTGAGGCCAACTTCCTTCCCGAGGGAGAAGTTCAGCAAGATGCTGAGGATTAACCTTGGGCTGGGAGACTGAGACCCAGGGCCAAACCCTGCCCCTTCGGGACTCTTTGTTGACCTGCCCTCCTTTGGCCTGTGTTTTCACATCTCTCTGTGAAAGGGACCTGAAGGTCATTTGGAAGGGTCCTTGCACCCTGTGAAGATGCTTGGGCGCTGCCTGAGGCGGGCCCTCTCCCTCCACCCGCCTCCTGGGCTGCCCCCCCCCCCCGCCCCAAACGAGACTGATGGGAGCCAAGCTGAACTCTCACAAGAGGATCTTGTTCCAACCACGCAGCCCCCAGGTCCTGACAGGGCAAGACAGGCCAGGAAGTTGAACACCAAGCCCAGGAGGGAGGCAGCAGGCAGCCCCGGGCCCGGAGGAGGCTACACAGGGACTTAGTTTTAAATCTTATCCCACACTTCTAAGCACCACCAAAAAGTCTCCAGTAAATCTCCATGGGACAGCCCCACCAGCAGTGCAGGGATGTGATGCCAAGCTGAGGGCCTAGAGACCAAGCGGCCGGGCTGGAGGCCTGGCTTGGCCTCGCACCAGCTCTGACTTTGGGCAAGTCACCTCTCCCCTCTGAAAAACTGGAAGTCACAGGCCCATCCCATAGGTTTGTTGCAAGGATCAAATGAAATCATAAAGGCAGCGCACTGAGTAAATGTCCTTCTTACCGCTAATGAGAACTGACCATTATTGGGAGGTAGCTGCAGACAATGGTTAAGAGAACAGAGGAAGCACTCGGGTTCAAATCCCAGCTCCACCTGTGCTTCAGTGTCCTCTTGGACAGCGTGGGGCTGCTTATGATGGCATCTGCCTCCTGGGGTCGTAGTGAAGTTAAGTCAGTTAATATATACAGGCGCACGTAGAACATTCCCACAGCACATCTCAACTGCAGGGTAAGAGCCGGGGCTCCTTGGCCTACGGTGCGGCCCCAGTGAGACAGGTGATGGAAGAAAATCCCAGCAGATGCCCCACAGGCATGTCTTTCCCGGAGCGTTGTTTCTGGGACCCTCATCTGCTCTCGGACTCCATCCCGGCAGCACCTCTCCAATGAGCACATCCAATGATTCAGGGGAAGATCTTTTGTCCCTAAAATAGCCCAGCTCTGCTCCTTCTGGTGGGCAGCCATGCCCACCCAACTGCCTCGCCTCCCAAATGTCACGTGGAAGCTCCCGGGCAGAGAGCGAGCCCTCTCCAGACCCCGCCCAGTCCATTTCCTGGAAAACTCTGGACCACTTCCTTCCTTGGCAGAGGGCAGATCTGAGTCTCTCGGGTCTGTTTTCATGAGGTGCCTGCAGACTCCTTCTCTAGCCACACTCACCTCTCAGGGGAGCTCCTCCGGTCCAACACAAGCCGTCTCTGCCTTCCACCCCTCTGCATGTCTCAGCCCTGACTTCTGGAAAAAAAATCTGGACTTAGAGCTGACAGCCATTTGACAACCCACGTGGATGACACGCGAGCATCTTAACTTGACGTGTTGAAAGTAAGACTCTCCCCATCTGAGCCAAGGCTGCAGGCATCCTTCCTGTGGTTCAGACCAAAACTGAACTGAACTGGCAGCATCCTGCACGCGTCTCTCCCACACTCCACACCCCGCAGGGGCCCCCTTCAGGATTCACGGAGAATCCAGCCACTTGTCCCCACCTCCCCTCTGAACACGCTCCCCCCAAACCACCCCTGGCTCTCCTCTGGATCACTTGGCCCCTTCACCTGGCTTTTGCTCTTGCCCGACTCTGTTCTGTGCGCAGCAGCCAGAATGATCCTCTTAAGACCAGAGCCTGTCATACTTTTGTTCAAAACTCTACAATGGATCCCATCTTTCATAGAGTAAAAACCAAAGTCCGCACCATGGCCTCCTCTGGCCTGTGTGATCAATCTGCTGAGTGATTCTGCGGGTCCCATCACTGGCCCCCATCACTCACCCTGGTCCAACCACACTGTTCCTTTAGGATACCCATCGGTCCCACCTCAGGGCCTTTGCATTTGCTGCTGCTTCTTCCTGAAATGCTCCCTCTCCAGAATCCCTATGGCTCACTCTCCCGTTTCCTTCAGGGTTCTGCTAAAATGTCCCCTGCCAAAGACTCCCGAAGTGGCACTGTGCCCTTACTCTACTTACATGGACACTTCATATATATTCATTTATTGCCTGCTCAAGGGTGTGGCTCAGCAACTGGCCCCTTCTCTCTTTGGCAACTTTTCGCTGTCTCTGGAATGATTTCTATCAACACAAATGTGCTGTGCTTTCTCTCTTGACCTCACTTCTCCTTCCCGAGGACTGACCTATTTCTCAGTTCCCCTCGGCAGCAGAACCTCCTGACATAGGTGACAGGTCAACTTAGTCTCAATTGCCAACATCAATCTCCGCCTCCTCTTCTCTCTTGGACCCTCTCCCACGAGGACCCTCCCTGCCCACCTGCTCCTGCTTCAATCACCAGCCGCCTGGCCTGTTGTTAACCCAAGATACCCTGGCTCCTCCTACCTCCCTGGCCGCTCCTCCCCAGCTCCCTTGCTTGCTCCTCCTCCCCATCCAGGCGCAGGCTTAGCCTGTGGTCCTTTGTGTCCACACTCCTGGTGTCCACACTCCTGGTGGTCTCATCTTTGAAATATCGTCTACCTGCAAATGAGTCTCAAGGTTATCAGTACGCCTGGCATCTCTCTCACCTTGGAACTCGATTCCTTTCTCCTAAACGCTAAATCTCCACTCCATTCCTCTGTCCGGATGTCTACTAGGCATCTCAAGTCCTAAACTGAGCTCTCTATCTTCCCCACAGGCCTCCCAATCTTGGCCAAGTGGTGATATATCCTTCCAGTTTCTTTTTTTTTAATTTTTTAATGTTTATCTATTTTTGAGAGAGAGAGAGACAGACAAATAGACAGAGCCCAAATAGGGGAGGGCAGAGAGAGAGGGAGACATAGAATTTAAAGCAGGCTCCAGGCTCTGAGCTGTCTGCACAGCGCCCGGTACAGGCCTCGAACCCACGAACCACAAGATCATGACCTGAGTTAAGTCAGATGCTTAACTGACTGAGCCACCCAGGGGGGCTCTATCCTTTCGGTTCCTTGAGCAAATCCTGGACTCCCCTTTCTCTTCTCTGTGCTATCAGACATTAATTCTCATGTCAGAGTGAATTCAGAACTAGAATACTTTCCACCATCTGAGCTCACACCACTGTCAACGCTCACCTGCCTTTACCATTTTAACCACTTTTAAGTGGACAATTCAGTGGCATTACTGTATGTATAAAATGGTGTGTGACCATCACCACTACCAATCTCTAGAACATTTGTAATCAGTCATCCTAAACTGAAACTCTGTCCCCATGAATGAAATAATAACTCCCCATCTCCCCAGCCCCTGGCAAACACCATTCTAGTTTCTGTCTCTGTCTTTGACTAGACTCGGGGCCTCATATAAATAGAATCCTATCATATTTGTCCTCTTGTAACTGGCTTGTTTCACTTAGTATAATGTCCTCAAGATTCCTCCATGTTGGGGCATGTGTCAGAATGTCCTTCCTTTGTAAGGCCGAATACTGTTCCGTGAGTGTATTTCCCACATTTCGCTTACCCATTTATGTGTTGACGGGCACTTGAGTAGTTCCCAGCTTTCAGCCACTGTGAACCACACTGCTGTGAATGTGGCTGCGCAGCTCTCTGTTCTGGTTCCTGCTTTCCACTCTCGGGTGTGTCCTCAGAAGTGGAAGCGCTGGGTTATACGGTAATTCTGTGTTTAATCTCTTGAGGAATCAGCACACTGTTTTCCACAGTTGGTTGCCCCATTTTACACTCTCACCAGCAATGCACAACGTACCAATTTTTCTATATTCTTGCCAGTATGTGTTATATTCTGTTTTTTTTGGGGGGGGCATTTTATTTTGTTTTGATAGTAGCCTCCTTGTAGATGTGACCTTCAATGGTTTTGAAAACTCAAAGTCAAAGTCCTACAATGGCCCATGGTCACTTGGCCCCCAACTCCACTGGCTTTCTGCTTCGTCATCAGCTGCTTCTCCCTCCTCCAAGCCTTCACTTATAGCTCTTCCGTGGGATACACAGACAGGGTCCCACCTCTGCCCTGACCATTTCCCCTACCTGGATGCTCCTCTCCCAGACGTCTGTGTGGCTCAGTCATTCAACTTCTTCCAAGGTGCTGCTCAAATGTTCACTTTCCAGAGACCCCACACCCCTGCCACCCTATTTAGCACTACAGCCTGCACCATAAACACACATTCAACCCCTCTTACCCTGCTTTTTCCCACTGCACGTATCACTTTATTTTTCTTTAATTTGTTTTATTTTTAGAGAGAGAAAGAGAGAGTGAAAGCAGGGGAGGGGGGTAGAGGGAAAGAGAGAGTGAGAATCTTATGCAGGCTCCACAGTCAGTGTGAAGCCTAACACAGGGCTCAATCCCACATCCCTGGAATTATGACCTGAGCCGAAACCAAGAGTCAGATGCTTAACGGACTGAGCCACCCAGGTGCTCCTGCACATGTCACTTTTTAACCTTCATCATCTGCTATGGGCTGACAGCCCCTCACCCTTAAATTCAGACTTTGACATTCTAAACCTCTCAGAAAGTAGATGTACTTGGGAATAGAGCTTTTAAAGAGGTGGCTAAGGGGACGCCTGGGTGGCTCAGGCAGTTAACTGTCTGACTCCTGTCCGGCTCAGGTCATGATCTCACTATTTGTGAGACTGAGCCCCTCATCGGGTTCTGTGCTGACATCATGGAGCCTGCCCTCTCTCTCTCTCTCTCTGTCCTTCTCATACTCACTCTCTCTCTCTCTTTCAAAATAAACAATTAAAAAAAAAGAGGTGATTAAGGTAAAATGAGGTCATATGGGTGGCCCTCTCCCTGAAAAGAAGATCAGGACACACACACACAGAGGAAACCCCATGTGAGGACACCAGAGGAAACTGACCATCAGCCAGCCAAGGAGAGAGGCCTTTGAAGAAGCCAAACCTGCCAACATCTTGACCTTAGACTTCTGGCCTCCAGATGTGTGAGAAAATAAATTCTTATTGTTGAAATTTCTGCCGCATGCAGTACTCTGTCATGGCTGCCTCAGCAAGCAAATACAGCTTCTGTTGAATCCGCTTCTTTGTTCTGCTCGTCGATTGCCCTTCCCAGCTAGCTTTCAGCTCAGGGAGAGCAGGGTCTGCGTTTATGTTCACAGCTGTATCCTCAGCACCAAGGACAGAGCCTGCACGTAGTGGACCCTCAATAACTAGCTTGTGAAGCAATCCATGAACAAGGATACCCCGTAGGGGTACCTGGGTGGCTCAGTCTGTTAAGCGTCCAACTTCAGCTCAGGTCATGACCTCAGTTCGGGAGTTCAAGCCCCACATCGGGCTCTGTGCTGACCGCTCAGAGCCCAGAGCCTGCTTCAGATTCTAGGTCTCCCCCTCTCTCTGCCTCTCCCCTGCTTGTGCATGCACTCTCTCTGAAATAAATAAATAAGCATTAAAAAAAAAACAAAATAAAAGCTTTGTGTTGATTCTGACTGTTGCCTAGCGTTCCATAGTTTGCCTCCATTACACCTCACTGAATGCCAAGGTTGCCCCCATGCTTGCTTTCACAAGGGACCTGCCATCAACGCCCTTGTACGCTGCCTCTTTGAACACCTGCACATGAATTTCTGTGGCTTATTTACCAAGAGTTGAAAGTGGGGAGTCTTGGAAGAAGTGTATACCTCATTTCAGATTGTTCTCGAGAGACAGTAACAACTCATAGCCCTACAGAAGTGACCAAAGATTTCTGTCTGCCCCCACCCTCACCAACTGTTGGTATGATTCATTTTATGAATCACCACTCACCTGGTGGTTATAAAATGGCATCTCATTGTCATTTTACTTGAATCACACTGATTACTTCTCTGACCACATCTTCATTAATTTCTTGCCATTTGAGCCAAAACTTCTGTGAGTTGCCTGTTTATATTCATTGCCCATTTCTCTATTTTGTTTCTAATCTTTTCCTTATCAATCTGCATGAGTTCTTTATTTGTGGGATAGCAACCACCTATCTGTCTCTATTAGCTCTGAAGGTCTGTGTGGAACAGAAATCCTTAATTTTGATGTAGTTGGATCCATAAATGTCTAAATGGGGGTTTGTATTTGGATGTCTTAAGAAATTATTTCCAAGGGGAGCTTGGGTGGCTTAGCCGGTTGAACATCCGGCTTCAGCTCAGGTCATGATCTCACGGTTAGTGGGTTCAAGCCCCATGTCAGGCTCTGTGCTGACAGCTAGCTCAGAGCCTGGAGCCTGTCTCAGATTCTGTGTCTCCCCCTCTCTCTGACCCTCCCTTGCTCCGCTGTCTCTCTCTCAAAATAAGTAAAACATTAAAAAAAAAAAAAAAAAAAGAAGTCCTTTCCCTACTTCTAGGTGAGGCATTCTCCTACATTTTATCCAGTTAGGTCATAGTTTAACATCTGTGTTCAGAGCTCTATACTTTCCTTTTCCGGTACTGTGCCTCGCTGGCTTGGGAGTCCTAGGAGGGACTGGGCAGCCTTCACTCATCCCCTGTCTTCTCGAACAACTGATACACAATAAGGACCGCTTATTCCTTGAAAGCCGGGTGGCATGTCCCCGTAAAAGCATCTGCATTAGGACTCTTCTGTGTTGGAGTCTTACATTATAATTTGTTTTACTAGTTTCTGATCTGTTGAAGTTTTCGGTATTGGTATTTTGTCAATTATGACATTTCATATTTTTCTGGAAAGGCATTCACCTTGGTGAAGTCTATATTTACTAACATCCAGTTATTTGTAACATTCTTTTTTTTTAATGTTTATTTATTTTTGGGAGACAGAGAGACACAGGGCATGAGTGTGGGACGGACAGAGAGACAGGAAGACACAGAATGGGAAGCAGACTCCAGGCTCTGAGCTGTCAGCACAGAGCCCAATGTGGGGCTCAAACTTATGAATTGTGAGATCATGACCTGAGCTGAAGTTGGACACTCAACCAACTGAGCCACCCATGCACCCTGTAACATTCTTTGACATTTGATATTTTATCATTTTTAAGTTATTTATTTAGTTATTTATTCACTTAAGTAATCACTATACCTGACTGTGGGGCTTGAACTCACAACCCCGAGATCAAGAGTTGCATGCACTTACGATTGCACTTCCCCTGACATTCGATATTTTAAACTTTCGTAGGGGGTTCCAGGGGCCAGATCATATGGGGCCTGGTGACCATAGGAAGGACTCTAGATCTGTCTTAAACATGATGGAAAATGTAACAATATTGGAAAAAGCCATTTAGCCACTCTAAAAAACCCTGGTCCACCTCAAGAGTATAAAGAGGTAAGAGTTGGGCGGATCCTTAAAGGGGAATTTTGAGGAGATGGATTTGGAAAGAGAGCCCCAACACTGCCCTCAGGGGGTGGGACTGGGGACTGCCTTCTAATCTCCAAGGCAGTCTCCGCCTGGAGAGCTGGGGAGGCGCTCCCCGAAGCCATGGCCGCCCAGTGGGTTGGTGATTGTGAGATCTCCAGAGAGGCTGTGGAACCACAGTGGGAACTGGCCGGCAAGGTAGCAGGAGGTCCTGTCCACAGGGCTTCTGTTATATTTAGGTGGGTGTTTGTCAGTCAAAAGAAACCAGAGCCAGCGGAAGGAGAGTTCCTGGCCACTTTCTGGGAGTTACAGTCAAGGAAGTGGCCCATAAAGGAGCTATAAAAGCCCCCACAGAGCAAGAGCCCACTTTATTTTTTTTAAGATTTTATGTTATTAAGTAATCTCCATACCCAACATGGGGCTTGAACCCACAACTCTGAGATCAAGAGACACATGCTCCACAGACTGAGTCAGACAGGCGCCCCCACCAGCTGCCACACATCAAGTGACTCACAATCTTACTCGGAGCCGATCAAGGAAGCACCTCTGCACCCACCTCCCCCCTTCCTCCCTGCCCTCCAACAGCAGAGGCTTTTGAAGCTGAGGGAGCAGGAGGGAAGAGGGGGGCAGATCTGACTCCCCGCCCTGATCCCTCATCAGCAGGGGCCAGAATCGCTGGGGAAATGGAAACCATCTCATTGAGTTCAGAGATTTGGCTACTACACAAAACCAGGCATTCTGACGGAACTTATTAAATGACTTCAGGTGATCAAAAGGACTGTAAGCAAAATTGGCACAGAAGCTCATGATTTCATCTGTGGGCAGAGAGAAGAGTTCCCTTATGAGTTTTAGAGGACACTGGGAGACCAAAATAACTTTAATTATGGCCCATGAACCTTGTTTGGTGGAAGTAGCCATCAAGTAGAGGATTTTGAGAGGGGAGTGATGTGAGCTGATTTGTGTTTTAAAAAGCCCCTCTGGGGGTGCCTGGGTGGCTCAGTTGGTTGAGTGTCTGAATCTTGATTTCAGCTCAGGTCATGATCTCACGGTACGTGGGTTTGAGCCCCACATCAGGCTCCGCATTGATGGGGTGGAGCCTGCTTGGGATTCTGTCTTCCTCTTTCCCTGCCCCTTCCCTGCTGTCTGTCTGTCTGTCTGTCTCTCTCTCTCTCAAAATAAATGAATAAACATTTAAAAAAAATAAAAAAAACCCAAAAAGCCCCTCTGACTGTAGAGAGATTAGACGGGAGGGCGGGGGAATGAGGGGCTGTCATCCCGGAGAGGCACTGGGAGATTTAGGTCAAGAGAGACAGGCAGAGGAGAGAAGAGGAGAGGTCTGGAGACTGGACCTGGGCCCACCTCCATTTAGAGGTCAGGAGAGGTCGGGAGGACATGGCCATGGAGACAGATAAGAGCACCCAGTGGGGACGAAGTGGAGAGAGCAAGGCTCCCAGCCAAGTGAAGAAAGTTTCAAAGAGGAGAGAGTGACCAACTGTGACAAAAGCCACTGAAAGTTCAAGGCAAGGCTGTCAGAATTCACAACTAAACCTGGCAACCTTACTTGTCTCCTAGGCTCCAATCCAAGGACCAGACGTAGGAGGCACCTTACAGACTTGGGCTGTTGGAATGCGGGAGGGGTTGGCCTCTCACATCTCACAGTATCTCCTCATTAAGCCCCATCTGAAACTCTTCCTTTAGCCTAGGAAAAAAATGTTTTTTTCCCTGAAGAACTTATAGGTACTATCTTCTGGGGGGTGGGGGTGGGAGGAGATAAGTTACTACATCTCCCTTTTTGCTATGGCTGCCAGGAAGCTCAGAGATGAATGTGATATTTAGTTAATAGACCTGAGAACACTTTATGGACTACATATCTATTTATTTATGTTCTTCATCCTGATGTCCATGTTCTCTCTTAAATTATATTTTCACATTTTTGGTTTTCCATTTCTATTTTTATTTTGTCTTCTTGGTTCTTGATGAAAGCTACCTCAAGTGACCTGAGCCTCGGGTAGGTATGCAAATTAATTCCACACGTTCAGCAAATATATAGAGATGCTTTTTACTTGTCATATCCCTTTGATCTGCAATTGACAGAATGAAATTAAACCAGAAAAGATAAAATAAAGACTGGTTTATTTACTAACTCATAAAAAGGGCCAGGGAGTATCTGAGCTCAATTTTGCCTAGCTGGCGGGATTGCGTCCCCTTGCCCCTGTGTGGGTGGGTACATTGTGTCTTATTCTCTTCCTCATTTTATATCCAATTCCCTCTCTCTGTCAGCTTCATTCTCTCTGATGGGAATGCTGGCCGCAGGTAGCACCAGGTTGCTGTCCTTGGACCTCTGCCGCTGGTATGAAGAGAAGACTCTATCCAGGTAGAAAAATCCCAGGGAAGGACTCTGACATGTCCTACCCTGAGTCTGATGGCTATGGGTGCACCAATCATAGGAACCCAGTGTGCAAGGGACATTAACCAGCATTCCTGACAATACTACCTTGTCAGAGTATGGGGACCAGTTCTCTAAAGGTAGGGATGTGATTTGAGGTCGCCTGAAGGAAGAAGGGCAGGGCGGACCAAAGCACCAAACATGCCCGCCACATCCCTACCATGTGCCCGGCCATAGGAGACCCCCTGGAGATGCAGACATTAATGCAACAAGCCCCCTGCCCTTGAGACGGTCACAGTCCAACGAGGGAGGAAAAACGTGCACTGACAAGTATGCTGAAATCAGAACGTGGGAAGAGCCTTAGAAGAAGAACAGGCAAAGGACTCGGGGTATTCCATGGAGAACAAGGGACTGCTGATTCTGGCCACAAGGAAGTGAGTTGAACTGAAATGATCCTTTTCCCATGAAAACCTATGACACTGGACAAAGCGTGAGAAACAACCACTTTGAGATATTAGAAAACTGGTAGCACAGGACTGTGATCCCTGAGAACAGGGACTGGACACGGTGAGCCCTGCCATCACCCGGGTCATCGACATCTGCCATCCGCCTAGAGGTAAATCCCTACTGTGTGCAGGGAAGAGAACTCAGACATCATCCATCAGCCTCACTGGTTAACGAGTCTGGAGAAGCAAAAGGCATCTAGAATTTGGGAGGTAGAACATTTAAGAGGAGGAACCTATGTAGAGAAAGGGCCCCAAGCCCTGTAGAGGGGCTTTAAGCTTTAGGAAGCTACTTTAGGAAGAATGCTAATCTACACATGGGATAAGGTGAAACCCCACAAAGCTGGACAAAAACACATTTCAAGAGAAGAACAATTACTGCAGAGCTCAAGACAGATAATTCCCAGAACTCATACAGAGCTAGAAACCTTTGTAAGAAGATTCTGTCCAGGAGCATCTGGGGGGCGGGGGGCTCAGTTGGTTGAGCGTCTGACTTCAGCTCAGGTCATGATCTCACAGTTTGTGGGTTTGAACCCCGTGTTGGGCTCTCTGGTGTCAGCACGGGGCACACTTTGGATCCTCTGTCCTCCTCTCTCTCTGCGGATCCCCCACCTACTCTCTTTCTCTCAAAATTAAAACAGAAGAAGGAGAAGGAGAAGGAGAAGAAGGAGAAGAAGGAGGAGGAGGAGGAGAATAATCCCTTCAGTCAGAGTAGAAAAATCTCACTGAGTACACAGAACCGGATGGGCCATGCCTCAGAGCGTAGGCCTAAATCAGCCCTTAATGAAAGCTACTCTAGACTCACCATAAAAGAGCCTGAAACAAATCTTGAAATGATCAAACCTAATCCACAAGTAACTAAATTACCAAGGAAAGCCCAATACTTGTTAAAGAAATTCAGTCAAATGCAGATTCATAATGTAAACTTCACAATGTTTGGCATCCAATACAAAAATTCATATACATACAAAGAAGGAGGGAAATGTGATTAATAACCAGGAGAAAATCTGTCCACAAACACAAACCCAGAAGATGGGAATACTATCCAAACCGATTCAGCTCACTCCCTCTCCAAACCTCCGCTGCCTTTTGCAGATATTGACAAGGTGATCCTAAAGGTCAAGTGGAAAGTCAAGGAGCCTTGCTAAACAATCTTGAAAAAGAAGAACAAAGTTGTAAGATTCTCCAATTTCAAAACTACTATAATCAAGACAGTGTGGCACTAGCATTAGGACAGACATAGAGATCGATGGTCTAGACCTGTGAGTCCAGAAATAAGGGCTCCTACGTTTCTGGTCAACTGATTTGAGACAAGGGTGCCAAGCCCATTCGATGAGAAAAGAATAGTCTTTTCAACAGATGATACTCTGACCGCAGGATTTTCACATGCAGAAGAGTGAAGTTGGACCCCTACCTCAAACAATATATGAAACTTAACTCAAAATGAATTATAGGCTTAAATATAAGAGCTAAAACTATAAAACTCACAGGGGTAAAAACAGAGGAATGATCTTGGATTGGGCAATGGTTATAGGTTACATCAAAAGTGCAAGTAATAGAAAATAAATTAGAATTCATGAAAATTAAAAACTTCTGTGCTTCGGGGCACCTGGGTGGCTCAGTGAATTGAGTGTCCGACTTAGGCTCAGGTCATGATTTCGTGCTTCATGAGTTTGAGCCCTGCGTCAGTCTCTGTGCTGACAGTTAGCTCAGAGCCTGGAGCCTGCTTCGGATTCTGTGTCTCCTTCTCTCTCTGCCCCTCCTCTGCTCACACTCTGTCTCTCTCTATCACAAAAATAAAATTTTATTTAAAAAACTTCTGTGCTTCAAAGGACACCATCAAGGCGAAAAACAACCCACAAGATGGGAGAAAATATTTGCAAATCATCAATTTGATAAAGGACTTGTATACAACATATATAGAGGACTCTTTTTAAAAAAATTTTTAAATGTTTTATTTATTTTTGATACAGAGAGAGAGAGAGAGACAGAGGATGAGAGGGGAAGGGGCAGAGAGAGAAGGAGACACAGAACCAGAAGCAGGCTCCAGGCTCTGAGCCAGCTGTCAGCACAAAGCCTGACGTGGAACTCGAACCCACGAACGTGAGATCTGACCTGAGCCTAAGTCGGAGGCTTAACCGACTGAGCCACCCAGGGGCCCCTATAGAGGACTCTTAAAATTCAACAGTAAAAAGGCAAATAACTCAGTATAGAAATGGGCAAAGTGTGCACGCAAACAAACCAACAGAAAATAAAAGCAGACTCATGGATACAGAGAGCATACTGGTGGTTGCCAGAGGGGAGGGAGAAGAGGGATGAAGAGGATAGGCAAAGAGGATTAAGAGATAAAAAGTTCCAGGTATAAAATAAATAAGTCACAGGAATGAAAAGCATAGCAACAGGGAATATAATCAGCAATACTGAAATAACGCCGTACGGTGACAGATGGTCACCAAGCTTATGGTGAGCATTGCGTCATGCATGGAACTGGCAATTCGCTATGTTGTAAACTAATGTAAACCTGCAATGAATATAACATTATATGTCAACTATACTTCAAGAGGGCAAAAAAAAAAAAAAAACACATGTCAAAAAATGGGCAAAGGATTTGAATGGACATTTCTCCGAAGAATACATTCAAACAGCCAATAAGCACATGGATGGCAAGTCAGGAGGCCAAGTGCAGTGTCTTCCAGGAAAGAGAAGGCAGTGTGAATAGGGGCATGGTGATCTAGGAGTCAGAAAGCTAGCAGGAGCCAATCACAGAGCCTTTTATGACACTTTCGTAAGGAAGTCAGATTTTGCTTTAAGTGCAATGGGAAGTCGTTGTCGAATTTGGAAAAAGAAAATAACGAATGATTCTGAGCTATAAGAGAAATTTTTTAAAAAGCCAACAACAACAAATAACAAGTATCCAGTGGGGATTTGGAGAAATGGGCACCTTGTGCTTTGCTGAGGGGAATGGAAATGGTGCAGATGCGGGACGCGACACGGGAGGTCCTCAGAAACAGAATTACCGTGTGATCCAGAAATTTCCCTTCTGCATATACATCCGGAAGAACTGAAAGCAGGGACTGGGATAGATATTTGCATCTCCACGTTCGTGACGGCACTGTACACAGCAACCGCGAGCTGGAAACAACCCAAATGTCCCTCAGTGAATGAATAGATGAACAAAATGTGGTATATACATTAACGGAATATTATTCAGCCTTTAAGAAAAAGGAAATTCTGGGGCACCTGGGTGGCTCAGTTGGTTAAGCATCTGACTCTTGATTTCGGCTCAGGTCATGATCTCATGGATCGTGAGATTGAGCCCCACATCGGGCTCTGCTCTGACAGCGTGGACCCTGCTTGGGATTCTCTCTCTCTGCCCCCTCCCCTCTCTCAAAACAAACAAATAAACAGTTTTTTAAAAAGGAAATTCTGACACATGCCACAATATGGATGCACATTAAAGACATGATGCTAAGTGAAATGAGCCAGACATGTTAAGTATAGACACTGTGTGATCCGACTTCATAAGATGCCCAGAATAGTCAAAGACAGAGGCAGAAAGCAGAACAATGGCTGCCAGGGGCTGGGGGTAAGGGAGAAGTGGGGAGCTGGTGTTTAATAGGGACAGAGTTTCCATTTGGAAAGAGGAAAACATTCTGGAGATGGATGGTGGTGACGGCTGCACAACCATGTGAAAGTACTTAATGCCACTGAACTGCACACTTACACGTGGTTAAAATGGTGAAGTGTATGTGTATTTTAGTACAGTAAAAAAAATGTAAATGGTGTACACATGCCAATTAAAAAGAGGAGACTTCAGACTGCATTAAAAATGCAAGACTCGATCACATTCAGCCTACGAGAAACCCACCCTAAATGTAAAGCCACAGATAGGTTTAAAAGGAAGAGGACGGAAAAGGTGTATCTTGTAAACACTAACCCAAGACTGAAAGGAAGGAGAGGTCACTTTCAGCCAGGCATCCAGGAAGGCTTCCTGGAGGACGTGACATTTGGGCAGAGTTGTTTAGTTTTGTTTTGTTTGAGAGAGAGAGAGGGAGAGCACAAGTGGGAGAGGGGCAGAGAGAGAGAGAGAGAGAGAGAGATAGAAAAAGAGAGAGAGAGAGAATCCCAAGCAGGCTCCATGCTATCAGCGCAAAGCCCAATGCCGAGCTCGCTCCCCCAGAGTCAAGGTCAAAAGTCAGAGGCTTAGCTGACTGAGTCACCCCGGTGCCCCACCCCTGCACTGAGTTTCAAGGGCTGTGTGATGTTAGGGACCGTGAGGACTGAGAAAGCCCATGTGGGTGGCAAGTGCAGGGAGTCACACCACGGTGCACCCGCACACGTGAGTATGTGTGTGGTGAGGGACGTACAAGGAGTTAACTACCGCACTGGTAGAGGGAGGTTAAGTTGCGTTTGATAGTTTAGGTGCAGTTAGAGAACGACTTTGGGAGGAGATGAGGAATTTTCCAGTCATGAGTGCAGTGGGATTCAAACCGAAGGAGGCAGGGGCAGCCACGAGATGTAATCTGATTGCATCTGAGCTCACAAAGATGAATCCGGCCCCACGCTGGAGAGGAACTCAGCACTGGGGACTCTGGAGGCGGGGCAGTGGGGAGCAGTATGTTGTGATAACTCAGGCAAGAGATGATGACGCCCCAGGAGACAGAACAGCACCATTTGCTGAAGGCTCACGAGCAGGGCACGGTTCCGGGCTGGGCTGTGGCTTCTGTCAGGCCCGTGGTTCTCCACTCTGGCTGTGCATTAGAACCTCCTGGAAACCTTTTTTTTAAAATTATTTTTTAAATTTATTTTTGACAGAGAGAGAGAGAGAGACAGCGTGAGCAGGGGAGGGTCAGAGAGAGAAGGAGTCACAGGATCCGAAGACAGACTCCAGGCTCTGAGCTAGCTGTCAGCACAGAGCCCGACGCGGGGCTCGAACCCACGAACCGTGAGATCATGACCTGAGCGGAAGCCAGACGCTTAACTTTAACCGACTGAGGCACCCAGGCGCCCCTCCTGGGAACCTTTTAAAACTGTCCCAGTGCCCAGGCCTCCCAGCCAGTTAGATCCGAACCTCCAGAGATGGCACCAAGGCCAATCGCCCTCAGACCTCCCCAGCGATTCCAAGTGTGGGGAGGGGGACACCCCTGCCTTCACCAAAGGTCAAGTACACGAGTCTGGGGACTGGGTTGGTTCTCGAACGCCAGTGCCTAGAGCTGAGCCTGGCACGAAGCAGAGGGTCAGCAGGTCTCCGTAGGTATCAGTCACTCCTTATGACAACTCTACGAGGTAGGGAAACTGATGGCACCTGTCTTATAACAAGGAAACTGAGGCACCGAGAGGTCAGGTTATGTGTTACAAAGTTATGTGACTACAAGGCTGGTAAATGCGGAGCTGTGAAGGACAGGGAGCATCACCCCAGATGGGGTCCTCTGCTCTCCAGTGTGGGAGGGGTGTGGATCCAGAGGCGTCTCCTACCCCACCATCAGTGCCCCGCCCCCGACTGACCCGGTTCCCTGCAAGGTCAGATGTGGCTCCAGGCAGAGGAGGCAAGCAGGGGCAGAGAACCCGCGGGCGGAAACCGAACTTGAAGCACTAGGGGAAGGGGAAAGTGAAACTTGCCCAGCAAGGAGCGCAGGCCTCGGCGGAGACTCTGCGGCTGGAGACTAGGCCACACACCCCTCACAGGAGGAACAAGGAAGGGGGAGGGATCAAGTGGCGGGGCTGCTCCCCTGAGCTCTTGGCTCACTCACGCCCTGTCCCTTCGTGACACCCACTGCCCAGCCCTTCGGTGCACACTGGTCTTTGTCTGCCCATTCTGCCAGCCCCAACTAGAACAGAAGCCCCCGCCACACTGGGAACATGTTCTCAAGGGTTGCTTTGTTTTGTTTTGTTTTGTTTTGTTTTGATTGGGTTCGTTTTGGTTTGGTTGGGTTGGGTTGGGTTGCGTTTGTTTTGGTTTGGTTGGGTTGGGTTGGGTTGGTTTTGGTTTTGGTTTTGGTATAGAGAAGGTGGTCTAGACGGCAGAAAGACAATCACAGCGAAGCCCCTCTTACTGGTCAAGGTGCTAATTCCACCCCGTTTCTTGCCTGATCATCCGGCTCTTTTACACACACACACACACACACACACACACACACACAGTCTTCCACTTTTCCGAGTATTTATTATTAGCTAAGCCATGATTCAGGATCCCAGGGTGCGGATCACCATGTACCCACATCCCCCTCCACCACCCTGGACGGAGGACAGAGGAGAGGTGGGTGGAGCCCATGCGGATCTTCCCAGGAAACGTGCCTTCGTCCTGCGGTTGCGCCAGGCTGACACCCAGGATGTGGGGCAGAGGGACCTGCACACACGCCGGTCCCATCTGCACAGGGAGACACGGCCCCCTGAACCGTCATTGCCCTTCTCATAGCGGTGTGAGTCCAGGGAGTTCTGGAAGAAGTTCCTGGTCTGATTCTGGTGGGGGAAGCAGCTGTCAAAAGGGACAGTCTGGTAGTTCTTGATTTTGATCTTGATGTCTTCTGCCGTGGTGCTGGCTGAGTCCTAAAGACACCCCTGAAGCAGCTCGAAGGTCAAGGACCCCTCAGCGAAGATGCCAGAGTCAGACCGGAAGCCTTGGGTTGTGAATTCTTTTTTGCTTTCCTCCCCAGAGCCTAGAACAGGGCCTGGCATGGAACAGGTGCTCCGAAATATTTGTTGAGTGAGTGAGAAAAACATACATGATCCCACAAACACGGCAGGGCCACTGTTTTCCTGTCCTGTGGGACACCGTCTAGGAGGAGAAGTGGGTTGACCCATTTTGGAAGAAGACAATTGGCAATCTCTTTTATTTAAACTTGGGAGCAGAGATGGGAGCAGCCCATGCTCCTTAGTTTGGGACACTGCATCACCAGCGTCCCAAAAAAGCCTGCCTTTGAAATGGACTTTCCCCTTCAGCCCCTCCCCAGTCCTATCCCAGCTTTCCATAGCCCCCCACTCCTTTGTTTGACGCATGCCCTCCCGATCTGCTTCCAGGCATTGCGGGGCAGGGTGTGAATCCTGAGGAGGCCCCACATACATCAGTGGCGGGAGGCACCATTTATTAGGTGCTTACTGTGTGCTGGGCGCTGTGCTAAGCACTTAATGCATCAAATCTCACCTACACATCACGTCCTTGAAGGGGTTGCTACTGTGGTCCCTACTTTACAGACGAGAAAACCGTAGCAGAGAGACCTTGTGTCAGATGCCCAAGGTCACAGAGTAATTGGCAGAAATATACAAGATTGTTGTGCTCCTCTGTTTTTAGTTTCCATAAACACAGCTCCGCTACAGAGCTCGGTCTGTATTTTTCTGTTTTTCACGCAATGCTATGTGTTTAAGCTTTGTCCACATTGCTATCTGCCATGCAGTTCCCCAGTGACAGACGCCCAGACAGCCTCCGGCTCTTCGCCACCTCAAACTACACCCAGAACACGTCTTTCTATATGCGAGAGGTTTTACCCAGGAGTGGACCTGCCAGGGGGCACTTAGCTGTCAAAGTAATTGCCTTTTCAAACATCCTCACTGGTTTACACTCCCACAAAAAGCACCAGACTCCCATTTACCGACTCTCTACCAGATATCATTTTTTTAATTTTTAATTTTTATTAATTTTTATTTATTTTTGAGAGAGAGAGAGCACAAGCAGGGGAGGGCAGAGAGACAGAGACACAGAATGTGAAGCAGGCTCCAGGCTCTGAGCTGTCAGCACAGGGCCTGACATGAGGCTCGAACTCACCAATGGAGAGATCATGACCCGAGCTGAAGTCAGACGCTCAACCAACTGAGCCCCCCAGGCGCCCCGCCACCAGCTATCATTTTTACCTGACTTCCTATTCTTGCCAGTCTGACAGGTGTCACGTGAGATGTGTTTTCCTCTGCAGCTCTCTGATTCCCCGGGGCGGGGGAGGGAAGCGCAGAGATCTTAGTCCTTATGCCATTTTTCTTAAAATGGCATTTGAACACACACACACACACACACACACACACAATAGGAAGGATATGACCTCAGAATATAGTTCACTCTGATGAAAGGAGGTGAGGGCCCCCCTCTCCGGCCCCACTCCCCAACTGCGAGATCCCCAAGGGAGTCCAGAGCCACCTGCCCTTCTCACAAAGGCTCTGCCCAAGGAGGGGAGGGACGAGGCCCCTTTCGCAGATCTGGGTGCTCCGTGTCATTTCCCTGCCATCGTGCCCGTGGCCTGGAACAGTGAGAACGCAGGTCTGTCTGTGCCCTGGGGCCAAACCATTGCACCCATCTAGGGATGGCTATTGGGCGAGAGGAGGAGGCCATCAGCTCCATGTCCCCACGCACAGGACCCCAGGAGCCCACATAGGCCTGTGGACAAGCCCCGCCCACCTCCATGCCGAAGAGCAAACTCAGGCTGCTCCTCTCACTTCCTGAGCCTCAGTCTCCTCATCTGTGAAGTGGGGGTGATAACACCTCTCCTAGAGAAAGGCTGAGATAATAGGGGACTCAGGTATCACAGTGAGGGGCTGCGACCCGCTCGGCCTCCTGTCACGAGAGGTGGTGATAAAGGCCCCACCAGATGGACGTGAGGAAGTAGTCACACAGGTCACACGGTGCATCACGTCTCGGGTCCCCAGGCCAGTGGATGGTGGACAAGGTCACCCCCCTCAGCTGTCCCTCCCTTGCCCTGGAGCCTCTAGGTCGAGTAGCACCTGGGGCAGGGGTGGATAGGAGCTCCTCCTGGGCCCACACCACCCCCTTCTTCCCCTCAGGAAGCTTCCGAGGCTCCGAGAGGTGGCCACAAAAACGCCCCGGCCAAGGCAGGACAGGCACAGGGCCGGCGGCTACATCAGTCTCCGGGGTGGTGGCTGAGGTAGTGGGGGCTGAGGGCGCCCAGGGGAAACCTGGCAGAATCGAATCACTATCCTCCGGGACTTCGCCTCCTGTCCCTTTGCCTCTTTGTCCCTCTCCTCAGATGACCCTCACTTCATGGGGTTTTCTTCCCCAATCTCACCTTACCACGGTCTCCCCGAGTCCTGTACGGAATGGCTGGGGCCACCCTGCCTGCCCAGGACTGCCTCCGCCTCCCTGATTATCCTTTCTTTTCCCCAGGGCACCGTCACCATCTGACACACCGTTCACCTTCCATACTCTCTCCCCCCATCAGAAATAAATTCGGAGGGGCGCCTGGGTGGCTCAGTTGGCTAAGCGTCTGACTTCGGCTCAGGTCATGATCTCACGGTTCATGGGTTCGAGCCCCGCGTCAGGCTCTGTGCTGACAGCTAGCTCAGAGCCTGGAGCCGGTCTTCAGATTCTGTCTCCCTCTCTCTGACCCTCCCCTGCTCAAGCTGTCTCTCTCTCTCTAAAATAAATACAGTAGAAAAAAATTTTTTTTAAAAGAAATAAATTCGGAGAAAACACATAATCGTCACTCCTCATAGTAACGCCTAGCACGCAGCAGGTGCTCAGAGGTAAGATAGAGAAGATCTCTAGGAGCCTATCATAAAAATGCACATTTTAAATGTGCGGCTTCCATGTATTTTCATATACTACCACCACCCAGGTCAAGTGGTAAAACATTTCCGGGGGGCTCCTTTGCACCCCCCCACCAGCCCACCTCTACCTCCTAAGGTATCATTATACTGACTTCCCTTGTCTGTCCCTGACTTCATATGAATGACTTCCACCAATGTGTACGGTACTGTGTACTCTTGCGTTTGGCTTCTTTTGCTTAATATAACGTCCACAAGATCCACCACAATGTTGCCCGTCACAGCCGTCAGCTCTTTCCCTATGCTGTTATATTGTACAATAGTCTATCATTTATTTATTCATGCTCTTGTCGCCGGGCACTTGGACTGGTTCCAGCCGGGGGCTGTGAACAGGTGTGTGTCAGGGGCCTAGAAATGGAATCAGGCCGCAGGGAGTTGGGTCAACAGACTCCAGGAGAAGCTGCCTAACCATTTCCTAAGGCGGCTGCACCATCTTTTTTTTTTTTTTCTGTTTTTTATTTCTTTTTGAGAGACAGAGAGAGACAGCACGAGCAGGGGAGAGTCAGAGAGAGAGGGAGACACAGAATCTGAAACAGACTCCAGGCTATGAGCTGTCAGCACAGAGCCTGACTTGGGGCCTGAACCCACGGACTGTGAGATCATGACCGGATCCGAAGCCAGATGCTTAACCAACTGAGCCACCCAGGCGCCCCACGGCTGCACCATCTGACATTCCCACCAGCAGCTTGAGCCGCGGGGCCGCTACCTCCTCTCCAGCATGTGAGGTGAGCACACTTGGGGTTTCAGGCTCCTGGTGGGGACCGTGGCATCGCCTGTCCCTGCCTGAATCCTCCCCAGGGGCGCTGGGGAGGAAGCCCGTCCACTCGGCGGGGAGGGCTAGGTCCATCCACACCGTTCACCTGAGGGGGGGTAGCCCCTGGCGGCCACGGTGCCTCAGAAGCTGCTGCTCTTTTCACACGCTGGTCCCACTTCCACTCCAGGGTGCAGCCAAGGCTGGGCCGAGGCGTTCGGATAGGATCTGGCCCCCAGCTCAAAGGTCCCCCATGAAAATAGAGAACAAAGGGAGAAAATCATCAGGCCCAGACAGGGCTCTGCAAACGGAAGGCTGATGAGCTGCAGCTCCTGGTGCCCAGTGCTGCCTGCCAGGCGCGGCCGTATTTCCCATCCCCAGGATGTACCAAGAGCCCAGACCCAGCCAGGAGTACTGTCTTTTGGAGTCCCTGCCATCACTCAGGAGGCTACAATCCTAATACTTGGAAAGGACAAGGTCAGGCCCTTTCCAGAGGGCTACGAGGTCCTATGGCAGAGCCAGCCAGTCAGTCTGGCCACCTAGCCTGAGGGGGAGCCTTGTGACCGTTCCTGCCAGAGGTGAAGAGCAAACGGGCCACCTCCAGTCCTGGCCCCAAAACACTTCTGTGGTCTCTGAGCTTGCCCTTTCTGCAGTGACCTTCAAAGTCATGGGTATTTTGAGTATGTTACACCAGCCCTTTGTCCTAACCAATAACTAGTATATATGTTACAGCACATACACCTAACATAGGTAATCGCTAGCCCCATTTTACAGCTGAAAAAACTGAGACATGGAAAAGATACAGAACTTGCTCAAGGCTCATAAATGGAGATATCAGGATTTGAACCCAGGGCCTGGCTCCAGAGGTTATGCCCATCAGCCCACTACTCAGGCTGAAAAAGATCAGGGTTGGAAAGCAGAGATGCGGGCCAGTGGCTCCTGGACATCTTACCTCATCTGCGTTTTCTCCAGCCTCTTGCCTGGAGGCTGCTCCCAGCACCCTGGCCTCCTTGCCTTTCCCAATCCCCCCAGCCTTGTCACTGTGAACCCTCCTAGTTCAGGACCTGACCTCTGGACAGAGCCCAGCAACAGGTCCCAAGGGTCTCTTCCTCTCCAGTCCTGACTCATGGCACCTGCTTGGCCCGCCCTCAGCTCGGCAGACCCTGGCGTCCACCGTCCCCAGATGGGCCCGACTTGCCGCTAGGGAGAACTCCTATTCCTGGGCCTTTGGGAACTGCCTTCCATTCATGGTGCCCATCAGCCAGAGCTCTTTCAGTTACGAGTGACAGAAAGCCAATAGGCTTCGAGAAGGAAAATGTTTATTGGCTCATGTGACTAAGAAGTCCAAGGTTTACAGGGTTCAGGCAAAACTGGTTCCAGGTGTCATCAGAAATCAGTATCTCCGAGCCTCGTGGATCTGCTGTGCTGACTTGGTTCTCAGCCAAGATCGCTCCTCGGGGCGGGAACTGGCTTCTGGCAGCACCCAGCCTACATTCTGCTAGCTTTGCCACCCCAGTGTGACCACCGTCATCCTCTCCAGGGCTCCCAAGTGGGTTCCTTGGGGCCTCCGTGCCACGGGAAAGCTAGCGATCTTGTGAATACCCTTCCCCCACGGTCCCACCTGAAGTCCCAAGGGCTCAGGTGTGTTGATTGGCCCGTAGCACTCACTGTGGCCAGAGTGTGTGGTGTGAGGTCCCCACCCCTTGACATCAGGGAGTGGGGTCGCTGCACGTACTACAGGTTGAGTAGAAGAGACGTGGTCCCCAAAAGGTAGCAGGGATGCTATAACCAGAGGAGGAGGGGAGGAGAAGCAGACAAGACCAGGTGCTCCTAGGCTCCCTGAGCCCCAAGCCCATCCACGCCTCCTCTTCCCCAGAGAAGCCAGACCCTGTCGGATAAAAACTGAGTACCTCAGTGCCCCTGCCAAACGCACTCGTCGCCCTCCGCCTCCCCCTGGTCAGGCCGGAGTAGGCCTCAGGCGACCTGACCTCACCGCATCTGCCCCCTCCCATCCCCGGCCCCCTTTCTCACTACAAGGGACATTTCTGCGACCTTAGAAAAAAATAAAACTCAAAACCGTTCTGTGTCCTCATCCGAGCCACAACCTCATCTCCATTTCTCAGCCCCGAGCATCGCTTCTCCCCTCAGCTCCTCCAGCTCCCGGCCTGGCAACGACCAGCAAGCCTTCCCGAAAGCCTGCAAGGTGCTGTGACCGATGAGCCTCCTTCCTCCCAGACCCACTTGCGTGGGCACCCCCACCCCTCCCACCATGGCTCCTGGGGGCCCTGGGGGTGGCTGCTCTTCAGTCTCCTTTAGAGGCCTGTCCAGGCCCTACCCTCCCTCCCTGAGGCAAGGTCACCCACTCTCTGAGCTCACACATCTGGCTCCAGGCCCTGACGTTCCAGGGCCTTCTCCTCGGCAGCTTCCCAGGCACCCCAAACTCATCACAGCCTGACGCCGAATCTTGCTCTTTCTCTTTCTCTGTCCTCCAGCTGGAGGGGGGGCCCCTGCCCAAGTCACCGCAGAAAGAAATCTGGGAATCCTTAAAAGCGCCCTTCCTTTCAGCCCCACTTCCAGTCAGTTCTCAGCACCCCCGAGCCTACCGACGCACGCACCTCAAGTCTGCCCACCGTCTTCGTGTCTCCCGCTCAGCCTTCCCGAGCACTTCCTCCCTGAAGGCAGCCGTCCACCTCGTGGACCCCGCAATTCCAGGGTCTGCTCAGAAATGGGGGCGGACTGCCCAGTGTGTCACCGTCCTGCTCAAAAGCCGATCTTCGAAGCCCGACAGTCCCACCTACCCCTGCTCCCTCTGCCCCCAGAGAGGGTAGACTAGTCTCCACCAGAGAGACATGAAGAGGCCACTCAGAGAAGGACAGGCACCTTTCCAGGGTCACACAGCACAATGAAACAGGTCAGCCCCCAGCATAGGCAGCACTTCCGGCCCTACACCACCACTCTGCCTGCCTTCCTCCTATCAGCACCCCTGCTCTACCCTGGCAGAACCGTGGTCTCTGGCCCCTCCCTTCACTCAGCTGCTACCCTGCCCACCACCGTTTCTGGCCTCAGCTCAACATGGGGAAAGCAGGTGGGTGGATGGGAAGGTGGCCACAATGCCCTGGACATAGGCTGGGACAGACACTGGTGTTCCCTTTTGTTATTAATTGTTTAATAAATTTAAGAACAGCTCTATCTTCTCTCCTCCCCCCAGAGCAACTAAAACCAACTAAAAGGGGGTGTGGCCTGGGGGGCAGAGGGCGCTAGGAGTCATAGTCTTCTTCATCCTCTGCATCAGGTGCTGAGGGGCCTGGGGGTGCCGGGGGCAGAGGCAGACTTGAGGTGAAGGGCATGAAGGGTGTCGGGGGGCTGTGGGGCAGAAAGCAGTAGAGAAAGATCAGGCCGCTCTCCAGGGCCCATTCCTGCTCACTGAGCCCCACCCTATCCCGGTACACATGGAGCCCACGGCCCTCTGTACCAATGCGCGGCCAAGCTCAGGGAGAGAAGGACCCAGAGCAGGCCATACAGCACCTGCTTAAGCCCCATCCACTCGGAAGGGCTGTGGGTGGAGGAAGGGACCTTCTGAGAGCAGTCTCCTGCCTTTAAGCCCTCCTCCGTTCCTCCCTTCCCATCCCCCAGATCTGCCCCAACCAACAAAACCAAGCGGCCATGGACAGGAAGGACGGGTCAGCTTTGGGGCGTCTGTTAGCCCCTTCTGCTGCCATGAGCGGCTTACCTCTGAAAGTGGGCAGGGGCGTGGCTGGGCTGGGGTGGAGCCTGTGACATCTCCTCTTCCCCTTCAGTGTCTGTGTCATCAGACTCATCCTGGGAGCAAGGCAGGGTTCAGAGGTGACAAGAAAAGCATGAGGCCATCCCTGGAGAGCCTAGACCCGTGGGAGAGGCAGGGACAGGACACCGACCCCTAGAGCCCCAGTTTAACAGGAACAACACAGCTGAGGATGGGACCAGGGGTCCAGCCGGCTCAGCCTGACGCAAGACTGCTCCCCCCACCCTGGGGTAAGGCGGAGGGCTGAGGGCCTCACTCACCTCCTGCTCCGAGTCCGTCCCAGACAGCTTCTGGTCTTTGCCTTTGCTTCCCAGCCCGCCATTCTTCCGGCCACTGCTGCCTGGCTTCCGGCCCCTTCGGGAAGGCACAGTCCATCGGCCCAGAGGCCTCACCACTCGCTGACCACCCCCCAACCACCCCCAACCCCGGTGGCCTTGGCCTTCCCCGCCTGGACACCTGGTTCTGGCTCCCCACCTGCGGGTACCCTTGTCCCCATCCATGTGGTTGTCTTCCCCGTCTCCCTGCATGTCAGGCACAGAAGCCACCAAGTCCTTCAAGAAATCAAACTGCTGTTCCAGCTCTATGCACTGCTTCCTGGAAGAGGTGGGGAGAAGATGGCATTCAGGTAGGGCCCATAGAGCCCAGATGTCTGGGCCTCCGCAAGGGTCTCTGGATGTCAGATGGGAGCCTGGAAAACCTCCACCGCATCTCCACTACCTGAACCTCCCCTCTTGGGAGGCCACCAATCCCTCCCTCTCCGGTTCAGATAGTGAGTGAGGCTTTGCTAGTCTCCCAGCAGCCTCCCACCTCCTCTGAGTGTGTGAACTCCCACTGGGCCCTCGCAGCTCCCAGGCCACTCACAGGTGGGATGTAGTCATGGTCTTGGCGTTTCGGGACTGGGTCACCTGGCAGGCCTTCTTCAACAGCGACTCCAGGAAGAGCTCAAGCGCCCGAGCTGAGGAGCGTCAAGGAGAACGCGGCTGGAGGATCCCCTGCCTAAATAAGGCGACCCCGGCCTCCCCCCAACCCCACGTCCCTCAACCTGGCCAGGCCCCCGACAGGATACAGATGATGACAGGCACAGCCGCCGCCACCTTCCCAATCTCTTCGTCAGTTTGCATGATCTTCTTGATCCGCGCCTGGGGAGAGGGCACAAAGCTCGGACTCCGTCGCCTCCGTCCCAAAAAGGGACGTGCCGGGGGGGGGGGGGTAACGAGAGAGGGTATCCCGGGAAAAAGGGGGCGGGGGGCCCCGACGCGAGTAGGGCACGGAAGGGGGCGGGGCGTCCGTGCCCCCAAACACCGCGATGCGTCTGCCCCCCCGGCCGGACTTGGGCCGGAGCCTCCCGAGAGCCGGGCCCGCTCCTCCCGGGCCCGGCCACGTGCTCACCGGTGGGAACCGCGCGTTATACTTCTTCTTCTTGCTCGGCATCTCAGGGCCTCTCTCGCCGCGCCGGGCCCAGCGCCGCCGCCCGCAGCTTCCCGGCCCCCGGGCCTGCTCGCCGCCCGCCCG
>NC_043710.1:5958734-5966646 GCF_006229205.1 Suricata suricatta
GGTGAAGGCCGGAGGTGACGGTGGGGCTGCGGGAGGGGGCAGGGGCTGGGCGGGGGCGCGGCTGGGGCTGTGGGCGCTAATGGCGGCGGGCCGGAGGCTGGCCCGAGGCTGGCCCTTGTTGTAGGCTCTTAACAAGCCTGCGTTCCTGTCCGGCCACCGCCCCATCGGCCTTGGACAGGTCACTGTCTTTTCAGAGCATCAGTGTGCTCGTCTTCAAGCGGGCCCGACAAGTGCCAGCCTGAGAGGTCTGGCCCTACTGGGCCTGCCTCGATGCTGCGTGGACGTGCGCTTCTTTGCCCCTCTCCGTTAAATCCCAGTGCTCGGGATTCCTACCAGTTACTGGCAGGACCCGGTGGTGGTGTCGCTGGGCTGATTGCTCCCACACCTGAATTCCTGTTTCGGCCCTGCCACTCACTGCAGGTGTGACCTTGGGTAAGTCACTTGTCTCCGAGCCTCAGTTTTCTGGTCTGCAAATCGGGGAGAGTGGTACTAATATTAGCAACAACCTTTTTTTGCAAGGCGCATTCCACCTCCGCTGCTTACTTCTCAACAGCCCTGGGAGACAGGAACAGTTGTTGTCCATTGTAAAGATGAGGCATCCGAGGAAGTCAAGTCTTGCCCAAGGCCGCAGAGTTTGAGCTTATTAGCTGTATCCGCTGGGGCTCATCAAGTTGTCCATCTGTCCTGGACCTTTCCTAACCGAGTTCCTTCCCAGCAGGATGGAGCCAGGGGAAGAAATGGAGGAGGAAGACTCTCCAGGCGGCCGTGAGGATGGCTTCACTGCTGAGCACCTGGCGGCAGAGGCCATGGCGGCCGACATGGACCCCTGGCTGGTGTTTGATGCCCGCACCACGCCTGCCGCTGAGCTGGATGCCTGGTTGGCCAAGTACCCGCCATCCCAAGTTACTCGCTACGGGGACCCTGGCTCACCCAACTCTGAGCCTGTGGGCTGGATTGCAGCATATGGGCAGGGCTATGTCCCCAACTCCGGCGATGTGCAGGGCCTGCAGGCAGCCTGGGAGGTTCTGCAGACCAGCGGGCGGCCCATCACGCCGAGTACCCTGCGGCAGCTGGCCATCACCCATCACGTGCTCTCTGGCAAGTGGCTGATACACCTGGCACCTGGCTTCAAGCTGGACCACGCCTGGGCTGGCATTGCTCGGGCTGTGGTCGAGGGCCGGCTTCAGGTGGCCAAGGTGAGCCCACGGGCCAGGGAGGGTGGGCGCCAGGTCATCTGTGTTTACACGGATGACTTCACGGACCGCTTGGGTGTTCTGGAGGCAGATGCGGCCATCCGTGCGGCGGGCATTAAGTGCCTGCTCACCTACAAGCCTGACGTCTACACCTACCTGGGCATCTACCGGGCTAACCGCTGGCACCTCTGCCCTACTCTCTATGAGAGTCGTTTCCAGCTGGGGGGCAGTGCCCGCGGCTCCCGAGTGCTGGACCGCGCCAACAACGTGGAGCTGACCTAGTGCGGCCAAGTGGGGAGGACCGCTTTCCACCTCCTCCCACACCAGGGATGGATCGTCCCGCCTCCTCCTCTCTGTCCCAAAGAGTTCGAGCCCCCCAACTCTGAGGTCTGGGTCACTTGGGAACTGCCTGCATCTTTGATCCCTTTGAACACTTGTCCTCTGTTCAGGGCTGATTCAAGTCCCCACCAGCTGGAGGCTCTGGCTCCCTGAGGGCCGGGCTCTCAGCCTCTCTCTTCACTGCTGCTCCCCTCGGTCACACAGGACTACAGTCTGGGTACAGCTTTCCAGGAGGAGAGCCTTCCTTGGCCGCCCTCATGTCCAGCTGACCCTCCCTCCCCTCCTGCATTCCTTCCTTCTCCTCCCTCCCAAGAGAGAAAAATCAGTGCTTCCAGTCCCTCTTGGATCCTTCACAGTCCAGGAGGCAAAGGCCCTGCAGGCCTAAGCATGCTATTTCATTGGGGGGAGGGGGTGATTGTATCCACTCAGCCCTTTGCAGACAGAGGGGCTGCCAGGGCCATGGACCTGGGGCCTGCCCCTTCCTACCATCTCCCACCGCCTGCACCACCTCCCTCCTTCCCTCCCTCCCTCCCTCCCTCCTTCCTTCCTTCCGTCCGTCCGTCCGTCTGTTCCTCCGTCCTTCACTACCTTGACATGTGCCTGCTCCTGGCATTTCAATAAAGCCCAGTTTGGTTCTGTGTCTTGAGTGTTTTTTAAAATGCTGTGTTGGTGGTTCCCTGCTTTGGTTGCTGGAGAGACAGGGCTGGAAGAGATTGCTTTTCTGCCCTAACCAGGCACCCCTAACTGCCCCCCAGGGATAAGATTCACCTCCCTGCCTCTCTGAGAACCCCTGCAAAGGCTGTCCTGCTTCTCATCCATCCCAAGAATCAGAATCGGTTTCTCGGTGGTTTCCCATAATTCTAAGGGCTTGACCCAGCAGAGTCTGAGGGGCTACAGCTTGCCCACAGGGTGTATTTGTGCCAGGTAGAGAAAGGTACCCTCTTGGTCCTGGAACCTATAGGTTAGGGCATAGGCTCTGGTGAGCAGACTGTGGGCTAGATTTCAGCAGCCTCGGTTGGGCATCCTTGTGCAGTGAACAACGTGCACAGCCGTCAGCTGTGGAAGCCCTCCCAGTTACACTCGCTTCTCCCACCCTGACCTTCACGGGCTGCTGGGCAATGTGCAAAGCGCTTCCATATGAATTGTATAATTCTCACAACCTGTTTAGGAGATGTTAGTCCCATTGTGCGGTCAAGGAAATTGAGGCCAAGAGGGAAAAGGGGTTCTCTCAGGGTCGTGCGGTGAATTGGGCAGAGTGGGCCTTGCACCCTGGCCCCTACCTCTTCCTCAGACGGTTGTCCGGGGCCTCGGCCAAATGAATTCTTCACAACCCACCAGGCGCGTCCATGCACATGATCTTGCCGGGCAGCCCCACTCAGCCAGGGCTGCTGGAGCCTGGGAGCCTGGCGCCACGTCTCCCCACCCTGTGCCTGGCCCTGGCCTTGGTTGGAAGCCAGGATTTCTGGCAAGGAGCCCCTCGGGATGCTGCTCTCGTGCCGTGCCGGAGCTGACTCAGCCTTCAGCAGCCTCACCAAATTGGAATTTGGAGCAGGGGAGCGGAGATGCCACTGGGCTGACTGGGTGGAAGTGGGTGAGTCATGAGATGCTGGCTCAGCCCCCTCCCCAGCTTCCTCATCACCCCAAGTTTCCCTAGGGTTGAGTCCCCCTCAGCCCGGCCCTGGGAACTCCCAGAGCCGGGTGGTCTCTTCCTTGGAGCCCTGCCTCCCGCAGACCAGCAATGCTTTGTACTTGACCAAATTGGGCCGACGCTTGGAGGGTTCCTGGCCGGGCCTCATGGGTCTCCCAAAGATGCCCGAGCGGTATCAGCAGCACCTGATTCTCTTTTCCTAACCAAGCATTTCACATGCGCCTCCCCTCTCCTCCATCCTCATGGCCCTGCCTTAGCCCAGACCTCACTCCCACACCACTGCGGCTTGCCTCCACTGTTCCATTGCCTCCCACTGACCCCCGTCAGCCCCCTGCAGAGCTCTCCTGCAGAGCTGCCCAGGCCCCTCTCTTACTCAAAGCCCGTCTGTGGTTCTCCATGGCCTGAGGTATGGCATCTGCGCTCCTGAGGCACCGGTGACCTCGACCCCTGCCAAGCCCCAGCTTCCCTCAGGTGCCCCTTCCTGTCCATGCCTACCCTACTGGAGCCAACTGGCACTTCCCCCTGGCATGCAGCCCTGGGCCTCAGGCCACTCTTTCTGCTTGAACACCTGTCGTTCAGCAAGAATTGGGAGGTTACTTATGTAACCGCTTTATTGATGTCTGTCTCCCATCCCCCTCCCCCCCGCCCCCCACCAAGCCACAGGCCCAGACAGTGGGGCTTAGCAAAAGCAGGACCAATGTCTAAATCTCAGCCCTGGTCCAAGAGCCTAACACAGTGCTTGGCCAGAGCAACCTCTCCAAAAATTAATTAACCAAAATCCGAATCCACATTTCAATGCAAGTCAGGCCCCTGCCTGTTCCTCCGGACTCCTTTCCTCCACTCTCGGCTTCACCCTTCTTGTTCCAGAAATATGAGCGGCCCCTGTTTTCTTGCATCTGTGCTGGCCTTTCTCACTTTTGTGCCTTGCTCATGCTGTCCCCTGCATTCGGTATGCCTAAACCTCACCTGCTCTCCTGGCTGAACGCGCCCCAGACCTCCCAGCTCCTCCTCTTGGGTTTCTTCTTCCCCATCCATCCAGACCATGGGCTCCCGTCATACCCACCCACCTGTCACCTATATGGCTGGGGGCCCCTCAAGGACAGTGGCCACACTTTATCCCGCAGGCTATCTTCGGTGTCCAGCATAGGACCTGGGCCAGCACAAGTTACTGAGTAAATGAGTGATTGACTGAAGTCACTCTCTGTCTCTGGGCCCTCATTCTGTTCATGATGAGAGCCAGGACCGCACTGAGTGTTTATGTCTGCCGTTACCTCCAAGTCTCACCTGGCTCTATGATTGTTGCTGTTTTGCAGACGAGGAAACTGAGGCCCAGAGAGGTTCCATAATTGGTTCCTGGTTGCAAAGCCATAAGTGGCAGAGCCAAGATTTGAACCCAGGTTATGCGACTCCAGAGCACCTGGTGCTGAGCCGCCACTACATGAAAGTGCTGATGTGGTGAGCGGCTGCAAACATAAATAAGTCCCAGCAAGGACTTAGGATCTGATTTGCAAGGCACACAAGTAGGGGCCTCCTAACTGCTGGGGAGAGAGACTGGGCCAAGACTAAGATTCCCATTTTACTGGCAGAAAAACCGAGGCCCAGAGAGAACAGTGACTAAGCCTACCTGGGCAGGAAGGATCTCTCAGGCCTATGGTAAGGACTGCCCCCTACCAGGCCGGGGGCTCCCCAAGGCCCCCCGCCTCAGGCTGACAGGGGATTCTGCCCTGTTTAGAGTAAGGAAGCAGCCCAGGCCCAGGGCGGGCGAGGCTGAGGAAATTTGGACAATCCTCTGTGCTCGGCTCTCTTTTATAAAACCTTTGGAAGAATGACAGAGGGAAAGGAGCCTCCTCCCCCCCACCTCCCGCTCACATGTCCTGTGAACCCCAAACCCCAGGGAGGAGGCTAGAGAGTGATTGGCCAGGGAATGGGGAGAGTATCTACCGGACCCCCGATTTCAGCTGGAGCCAGGGGCCAAGCCAGGGAAGACAGGAAGTAGCTGAGCTGGGAGAAAGTTTCAGCCAGGGCCTTGGGTTTTGGGGATTTTCCCAGCAGGGCAACTGCACCCCACTCCCGCCCGCTGGGAGGGGCCCTGGCAGGGACACAGCTGATTCATCCTGGGAGGGAAACTCCCCACTTCTCTGACGCGTATCCCCCAGACACTGAGGGGTAACCTGAGGGCACCCGGCCCAGAAACCCACTGAACCCATTTGTCCTTGACTTCCCAGCAGGGCATGAGACCCCCCCCAAGCTGGACAGACGGACAGTGTCAGGCCGTGGAGGAGGACACGGCAACTTCCCAGGGAAAGACCTCAGAGACTAGAACCAAAGCAATGGCCAGACACGGGGTGCTTCTGGCGCCCACCCATTTTGTAGATGAGGACACTGAGGCACAGATAGGAAGAGCAAACGAGCATAAAGACCTACTCTGTACCAGGCACTGCTCCGAGCAGCCCTCATTTTACTGAGGAGGAAACGGCAGCCCAAAGAGGTAAAGGAACTTGGCCATCAACAAGGCTAGGAACGCTCTGGCTCGGCAACTCCCACAACTCACCCCTGCGGCAGGGAGCTGTGTGCCTGGTCCCCAAGCAGCTCTGGATCCTGGGACAGACATGTTACCCCCTGGGCCCTAGCTCCCCCAAGGCTAGAAAGAGAAAGCTGATCCCACAGGGGGAAAAAAAATCAGCCAAACCCCTAGAGGCCAGAAGAGGGCAGAGAAGCATTCCCGACAAAATTGTCCTCTCTAGGGCTTTGACTCCATTCCAAACCCCAATCCTTTCCTCCCGAGTCAGAGCCTCCGTTTCCGGTCTGCCAGCCTCCCTCCCGGATGCCACACACTCACCCGGGAACACACAGGCACAGGCGTGCGCGCCGAGTGCAGCCTCCAGGCCCCTGTCCCCCCGCGAGGCACGCGGGGGTCCTGCGGGCGTTGGAGGGGCCCCCGAGAGCTGTGACTTTATGAGGCATGGCCAGAGGCCCTCCGCAGGCAAGCTCTGCCCTATGAGGCTCCCACTCACAGGCTACATGAGTCACCCCCTTGCCCCCCATGACTCAGTTTACATGGGTGCCCAGAGGACCTCCCAGCGAGGGTGGGGTGGTTTACCGGCCCAGTCCAGACCCGCCAGCCTTTTATCCCAGGATGAGCATTTCATCCCCATCCTGGCCCAGAGCAGGAACCGGCACCCAATAGGCCAGGGATAGGCCAGGGGTGGGGGTAAGCCTCAGGTCTGGGAGGGTGAGGAGAGCCCAAGAACTGGGTGATGGGCCCTAACTGCCCTGAGCTTAGAGTTACAGGGAGCAGGAGCTGCTCCAAGAAACCTCAGGGGCGAGGACCAGCGGGCAGAGCCATCCTGGGCACTGAGTGCAGCCCCTGAGGCCCTCCCTTCGGAGGAAGGCTCCACATGGCCCAAAACATTACAGCAAGAAGATGCCCACTGGGCACCCACTGAGCTCTTCTGGGACCAGTCCTGTGCTAGGTGTCACACTGTATCTCATTTACTCCCCGCAACAACCCTGAGAAGCAGGTACAATCATTATATAATTTTTACAAATGAGGAAACTGAGGCCCAGAGATGTTAAGAGAATGTGGCTCGGAAAGCAGCTGAGCTGGGACTTGAACCCAGGCCATCTGACTCTAAAACTCAGATGGTTGTCCCCTGCTGCTGTGCTGGTTGCGGCAGGGGAGAGGGACCCAAGGGTCCGCCTTGCCCCTACCCCCAGGTGGATCTCCACTGAAATTTCTGGTTTTCGGGGTCATAGTATGTAAATCACTCATCTGCAAGAGGAGAAAACTGAAACTCCCAAAGGAAAAGGGACTGGCCTGAGGCTGCGTAACAGATCAGAGAGGCACTGCAGCTGGGACCACGTCTCTGATGCCCTCCAAGACGCCCTGGGCTGAGAGGTGACTGGTGGGAACCCCAGGACAAAAGTAGCGAGATGACAGCCTTGTCCCCGACTCCCGCTTAATCCAGCCCCTTTCCTCTCTGGAGCCTCAGGGTCCTCACATGCCTCATGGGGACAGGATTGCCACTGCAGCAGGGTGGCATGACCCTCAAAGGACAGCAGAGGGGACAGGCACCTGTGCATGCTCCATTGGCATCTGGGGAATGGGGAGAGAGTGATATCCAGGCCCTGGAAACATCAGCCCAGCCCCCCCGCACCCCATACACACCTCAGCCTCTTCCTCGCCCAGGCTCTACCATGTGACTCCCCCTGACCTTGAAGGCCTTGATGGCCATGCCCAGAAGACCCTCCCACAAGGGACTCAGGCCCCTCTTCCCTGGACTCCAGCCTCAGCAAGCCGAGCACAGGTTACTTCCCTGTTCAGACACCACTCAGGGCTCCCCTTTGTCCCCCAGCCCAAGCCAAGCTCCTCAGCCCGGCATTCAAGGTCCCTGGCTCAGACCTCGCTCTGTCCACCCTTCCAGCTCACAGTCCCAACACACGTTCCACCACATGCCCTGGACCTCTGAGCTCCCAGGCCTCCCCTCTCACACCCCCCACCCCGCCACCCCGCCCTTGTGCCCACAGACTTCAACCCCGGGACTGTCTCCCCCCACCCCGCCCCCACCCCACGCTGCCAACTTCAAATACTCCTCTGCCTGGAAGCCTTTCATCCTCCTTCCCTCCTGGGGATTCCTGCAGCACCCTGGTGCTGCTCCTGCCCCTGGAATTGGCGACCGACTGCTTTCCTCAGTGTCTGTCTGATCACCTCTCTCTGCGCTGTAAGTGCTTT
>NC_043710.1:5966746-5995707 GCF_006229205.1 Suricata suricatta
TCCCTACCTTCTCCACAGACGGCTCATTCCACTTTGTGTTCGGTTAATTCAGGAGAATGGATATAGAAACTGGTCCACCATGCAATGGGCTCAGACTCAGCAATCAAAAGGAGTGAACTAGCGCTCCACACATCTGGACATAATGGTGGGAGACAGAAGGCAGACACGAAAGAGCGTGCACTGTATGATTCCACTGATGTGAAATTCCAGAAGGGACAGAACTGATCTATGACAATAGAACTAAGATTAAGTGACTTCCTGGGTTGGGGGAATTGATCGCAAAAGGGCAGGAGGGAACTTTCTGGGCCAACAGAAATGTTCTGTAACTTGATTGGAACATGCTCACAGGTGTATAAAATGGTCAAACACTGGGGCACCCAAGTGGCTCAGCTGGTTAAGCGTCCAACTTCAGCTCAGGTCATGATCTAATGGTCTGTGGGTTCGAGTCCCATGTCGGGCTCTGTGCCAACACCTCAGAGCCTGGAGCCTGCTTTGGATTCTGTGTCTCTCTTTCTCTGACCCTCCCCTGCTCACACTCGCTCTCTCTCTCTCAAAAATAAATTTAAAAACATTTAAAAAAATAAAATAACTTAAAATAGTATATATAAAATATCCCCCAAACACAAAATATTTAAAAACGATTCAGAGCAGGTTAAAAAAGAAAGAAAAGGGGGAGTCTGGGTGGCTCAGTCAGTTAAGCCTCCGATTTTGGCTCAGGTCAGATCTCACATCTGTGGGTTCGAGCCCCGCATCAGGCTCTGTGCTGACAGCTAGCTCAGAGCCTGGAGCCTGCTTCCGGTTCTGTGTCTCCTTCTCTCTCTGCCCCTCCCCCTCTCATGCTCTGTCTCTCTCTGTATCAAAAATAAATAAAACATTTTTTTTAATTTAAAAAAAAGAAAGAAAGAAAAGTAATATCCTACGGAATGCTAGGGGACCATATCATATGAGGACTTAACCTAGTGGAAGGTCTCCTAGGGAAGTGGTGGGAAAACTGAGGCCTTCCAGATGAGAGAGGGTTAGCCATGTGAGGGAAGGAGGAAGGGCATCCTGGGCCCAGGGAACAGCCTGTGTGAAGGGCAGATGCTCAGTCCATCAGCAAGTCTAGGGCACATGAACGAGTTGCATGGAGCCTAGGCAGGCAGCCCACCTCCGGCAGGGCCTGGAGTGCCAAGCTAAGGATTCTAGCCACGTTCAAAGGACAGGCTACCAAGGCAGTGAGGAGCCCAGGCTCTGTCCAGATTCAAATCCTGGCTTCACCGTTTCGTCACTGTGTGGTTTTGAGCAAGTTGCTTAATTTCCCTCAGCTCCATTCCCCAGTCTGTAATGAGGCTGTAATGTCATCGTCTATCTCGACAGGAGCACAGTGAAGATTCTCAGACTGCCCCGAACAGCCCCTAGGAGCTCAGTGAGTGTGCGCCACCAGCGTTAGCCCTCATGGCCCTCCGAGCCCCCCTCACACAACCTAAAAGAGCACGGGGTATGTGAAGTGTCCCCAGGCCACGGCTTTCCAGACCTCCGGTCCTCCTGGGCAGCAATTCAAAAGGTGCCCGAGCTCAGAAGAGTCCAAGTCTGAGAGTGAAGTGGTCAGAATTTATTTTTTTCATTATTTATGTATTTATTTTGAGAGAGAGTGAAATAGAAAGAGAGCACGAGCGAGCATGAGCAGGGGAGGGGCAGAGAGAGGCAGAGAGAGTCCTAAGCGGGCTCCGTGCAGTCAGCGCAGACAGCGGGGCTCCGTCTCTCCACGGCGAGCTCGGGACCTGAGCCAAAATCAAGAGCAGGATGCTTAACAGATTGAGCCACTCAGGGGCCCCCAAAAGCTCAGAATTTAAAAGATTCCCTCAGGCTGCCAGATGGGAAACGGAGCCAAGCTGCAGGCTGTGGAAAGTGTCCAGGAGAGAGAGGGCGGGGCCAGGACCAGGGGAAAGACATGTTTGTTGAAGTGAATTAAAATGTCACCTCCAGCGGTCGTGCAGCCAGACTCTTACCCACTGCTGGTGGCATGTAAAAGGCTACAACCACTTTGAAGGACTGTTGGGGAAAATCAGGACTTGGGCGCTTATCCAAGGGACATGAGTGCAAATGGCCGCTCAAGTATATATCCATATATACCAAGTTCAAGAACAGGCAAACGTGATCAATGATGATAGAAGTCAGGATAGTGGTACCTACGGGTGGGGAGTGGGGTCTGAGGACACACGGAGCTTGTGAGCTGCTAGAAACGCCCTCGGTCAGCGCAGTAGCTACATGGGTTTACACACATGTAACGAGTCATTGAGCTGGACATTGAATCAATGCACTTCACTGGATGTATCTTTAAACTTCAGTTAAATCAAGAGCCCAAATATAAGAGTGAAAATTATAAAACAGAAGAAAACAGAGGGGTAAATGTCCATGACCTGAAATTTGGCACAGGATTCTTAGATCTGACACTGGAAGAAAAAACTAAGAAAGTGGATTTCATAAAAATTCTAAAAACTTTTGTGCATCAAAGACGTTTATTTTTTTTAATTTTTATGTTTTTTATTTATTTTTTAAAACACAGAGGGTTTTTTATTTTTTTAATGTTTTATTTATTTTTGACAGAGAGAGAGAGAGAGAGAGACAGAGCATGAGAGGGGGAGGGGCAGAGAGAGAGACACAGAATCAGAAGCAGGCTCCAAGCCGTCAGCGCAGAGCCAGACATGGGGCTCGAACCCACGAACATGAGATCATGACCTGAATTCGGAGGCTTAACGGACTGAGCCACCCAGGCGCCCCATGTTTTTTATTTATTTTTGAGAGACAGAGAGAGACAGTGCAAGCAGGGAAGGGTCAGAGAGAGGAGTGACAGAATCTGAAGAAGCTCCAGGCTCTGAGCTAGCTGTCAGCACAGAGTTCGACGTGGGGCTCAAACCCACTAACCACACCGTGAGATCATGACCTGAGCCAAAGTCAGATGCTTAATTGACTGAGCCACCCAGGCGCCCCCAAAGGATGTTTATGAAGAAGGGGAAAAGACAACCTACAGAATGGAAGAAGATATCTACAAATCCTATTTTTGATAAGGGTTTGGTAGCCAGAATATATAAAGAACCCATATAATTCAACAACCACACACACACACACACACACACACACACACACACACACAAAACCTACCAACTCAATTAAAACTGGGCAAAGGACTTGAATTTTGTCCCCAAAATACATATAAATAGTCAACAAGCACAAGAAAAGAGTTCACTGATCATTAACGAACATGATTAGTTATTAAGGAAATAAAAATTAAAACACATCATACCCTCTAAGATGTGTGTCTTTCATTTCAAAAACAGAAATAATAAGCGTTGGCAAGGACGTGGAGAAATTAGAACCCTTATACACTGCTAGTAGGAATGTAAAGTAGTACAATCACTTTTCTGGTAGTTTCTCACGAAGTTAAACAGAGAGTTGCTATATGACCCAGCAAGTCTACTCTTAGGTACATACCCAAGATAAATAGAAACATAAGTCCATTCAAAAACTCTATACAAATAACCACAGTAGCATGAGTCATAATACACAAAAAGGAGAAACATTCCAGTATCTGTCAACTTATAAATAAATAAATTGTGGTATATCCATATAATAGAATATTATTCAGCAATAAAAGAGACCAGAGAATTGATACCTGCTGTAACATACATGAGCCTGGAAACATCGTGCTAAGTGAAAGGAACCAGACACAGACGATCACGTATTATATGACTCCATATATGTGAAATGTCCAAAATGGAAAATCCATAGAGACAAAAAGAAGGTATGTGGTTCCCAGGAGACGGGACTGGGAGTGATTTCTTTATGGGAATGGGGTGATTTTCTGGGATAATAAAAACAAAAGTCTGGAAACTAGAGAGAAGTAGGGGTTGGTTGCACAACATTGTGAATTCACTAAATTATATTGAACTCTATATATTTTTTTAATTATGCTTTTTTAAATTTATTTTTGAAAGACAGAGAGAGACAGTGAGAGCAGGGGAGGGTCAGAGAGAGGGAGACACAGAATCCAAAGCAGAGCCCGACATGGGGCTCGAACCCACGAATCGTGAGATCATGACCTGAGCCAAAGCCAGACGCTTAACTGACTGAGCCACCCAGGCGCCCTTGAACTCTATACTTTAAAATGGTTGACCACTGGGGTGCCTGGCTGGCTCAGTTGGAGAGTGCGGCTCTTGAATCTCCGGGTTGTGAGTTCAAGCCCTACATTGGGCATAGAGATTACTTTTAATAAAATTAAAATATCGAGGCATCCGGGTGGATGAGTAGGCTAAGGGTTGGACTTTGGCTCAGGTCATGATCTCACAGTTCCTAAGTTTGAGCTCGCATCAGGCTCTGTGCTGACAGCTCAGAACCTGGAGCCTGCTTCACATTCTGTCTCTGTCTCTCTCTGTCCCTCCCCTGCTCCAACTCTGTCTCTCTCTCTCAAAAATAAATAAACATCAAAAAAATAAAAATAAAATAAACCAGTGCCTTCTCAAATATATACAAAAATTAAATTATATAAAAAATTTTAAAATTAGGGGAGCCTTGGAGGCTCAGTCTGTCAGTTAAGCATCTGACTTCGGCTGAGGTCATGATCGCATGGTTGGTGGGTTTAAGCCCTGCATCAGGCTCTGTTCTGACAGCTGAGACTGAAGCCTGCTTCAGATTCTGTGTCTCCCTCATTCTCTGCCTCTCCCCACTCTCTCTCTCTCTCAAAAATAAACATTAAAAATTTTTAATATAAAAATTATAGTCTTTTAAAAAATAGAAAAGTTAAATGGGTAATTTATGCTATGTAAATTGCAACCTCACTTTTAAAAATAAACCTTGGGGCGCCTGGGTGGCTCAGTCAGTTAAGTATCCAACTTTGGCTCAGGTCATGATCTCACGGCTCGTCGGTTTGAGCCCCGGGTAGGAGGGGCTCTGTGCTGACAGCTAGCTCGGCCTGGAGCCTGCTTTGGATTCTGTGTCTCCTTCTCTCTCTCCCCCACCCTCACTCATGCTGTCTCTCTCTGTTGGGTGCAACAGCACTTGTTGGGTGCAAAGCACACTCATCCATCATTTCCTTTTGCTTCACCACAGCCCCAGGACGTGGACATTCTCCGGGGCTCAGAGCGGGAAGTGATTGAGCCAGGCTCACACAGGCTGCCAAGGGACAGTGCCTTGGTTTCTCAGACCTCCCGACCCCCAGACTCTTGCAATCCCAGCAGCCCCCTGGGATTCTCGCCTGGGCTCCCTGGGTGGCAGCTGGTGAGGTCAGGGGCCAGGATCGTCTCTGCAGCCTTGAAGCAGGAGTTGGTGACTGAGGAGCTTGGAATGTGCCTCCCTCTGAAAGGGCCTCCTTGTGGCTCCAACCAACGGTTAGAGCAGGAAGGGACTTTCGGAACCATGTAATCACACACACATGCACACATTTGAGACCTGAGCCCCTGCTCAGTCACTCCCCTGCAATGTTGGGGCACTGGGACAGGGTGGTGTTCCTGGATGCAGTCAAGGCTGACCTGTGTCATCCTCAAATGTGCCACCATCGGGCCACCTTTGGTATCCTGACCCATCCAACGTGGGCTCAGCCGAAGAGTTCGAATGTCAGTTAGTGCGGGTGCGCTGCGTGATTGCCTTAGCTTGTGATCAGAACCCCGAGTGCTCCCACCTCCAGAGCTTTTTATTAACATGTGTATTTATTTTCGCTACTGGTTAGCTTCGTACCATATGCTGTGCTACACATGTGATATTATTTCATTTCTATTCTCTAGCAACCCTGAGATGTAATTATCATTACGTTTCCATTTTACGGACGAGGACACAGAGGCTCTGTGTCCTAGGCAGCCGAGCAGCCTACCCAGAATTCTAGAATTCAGACTCCAGAACCCAGAGTTGTCTGATTCCAGCATGTGTGTTCTTTTCCATGGATCACACTGCCTCAAAAACATCTCTCTCTCTCCCTCTTTTTCTCCCTCTCTCCCTCTCCCCCCGCCCACCCCACACATCTATATTTCTAATTCTGGTGAACTGATGTTGGTTTCTTTTCTTTTTAAAGAAAGACAGGCATTGAGTAGAACAAGGGCAAGGGAGGGACACAGGCTGAGTGCACAGCACTTTATAGCTTACAAAGCACTTTCACATTCATGATCTCATTTGATCCTACAGAAACCCCATGAGGTCAGCACGAGGCTCAATTATTCCCATCGGGCCCGGGCCTCACAGGGAAGTGACCCACCCAGGGTCACAGAGACAGAAAATGGTAGCTCTGGCACTGGAAGCCCAGGACCACGCTGGCCTTCTTTCTCTGAGTCCCATTTCATCACGTTAGCGTCAGTTTCCTCACATGTAAAATGGGGATGATGATGACAGTACCTACCCACCCCCCGCCAGAGTTGTTGGCCTTTGGTTGTTGAAATTTGGCCCCGGCCTCACATTCACACAGACCTTGGACATAATCTCTAAAAAAGGCTGGTGACCAGACAGTCCCCAAAGCGCAGTGACAGTATTGAAAGAAGATGGCAGGGGCGCCTGGATGGCTCAGTTAGTTGAGCGTCCGACTCTTGATTTCAGCTCCAGTCATGGTCTTGAGGTTGGTGAGTTCAAGTGCCCGGCCCCCTGCTTGGGGTTCTCTCTCTCCCTCTCTCTCTCTGCCCCTCCCCAGCTCATGCTTTTTCTCTCTCTCTCAAAATAAATAAACAAACATTTAAAAAATAAAGGGTGTCTCGGTGGCTTAGTCAATTGAGCATCCAACTTCAGCTCAGGTCATGATCTCATGGCTGGTGAGCTGTGCTGACAGCTCAGAGCCTGGAGCTGCTTCAGATTCTGTGTCTCCCCTTCTCTCTGCTCCTCCCCCACTCACACTCTGTCTCTGTCTTTCTAAATAAATAAATACATAAACAGACAAACACACATTTTAAAAAATAAAGAAGATGGCATTTATCAGACCCCTGGATAACTGGGTCCCCCTTCAGGCTCTCACTGTTTATGGAGGCTCTGAATTAAAACTTGCCCAACTTCTGAAAATCATCCTATGGAGTAGCACAATTATATTGCCTTGTTTCTGTGGGTAGTTCAAACCATTGCTCCGTGTAAGCATTTAAAATATACCACCCTAGGGGGTCGCCAGGAGGGCTCAGTGTATTGAGTGCCAACTTTGGCTTGGGTCATGATCTCACAGTCTATGAGTTCAAACCCACCTAGGGTTCTGTGCTGACAGCTCAGAGCCTGGAGCCCGCTTCAGATTCTCTCTCTCTCTCTCTCTCTCTCTCTCTCTCTCTCTCTCTGCTCCTCCCCGAAACATGCTGTCTCTCTCTGTCTCTCACAAATAAACACTTAAAAAATAAAATAAAATAAAAATAAAATAAACCACCCTTTTGGTAACCCTGGCTTGTCATGTATCCATTTTTTAGTGAACCTAAACTTTAAAACAATGCCAGCAGAAGGGTCTCGGGCCACGACTGTGAGGCCTTGGACGGCAGTGGCACGCGTCCTCGCATGGAATAAGCACCCAGTAAATATACCAGTCACAACAACAATCCCATTTATAACCCACTTCACGGTTTCCAGACCCCTTTCTCATTCTTCATCTCAACCTCCCACGCACAGCCCGAACTCCCACGCGCTGCGAGGCGGCTAGGTGATTATTTCGTCCCATCCGACGGATGCAAAAACTGAGGCCAGACCAGAGGGTTAAGGGGGCTTCGCGGCGCGGGGCGGGGGAGTGGGACGGCGGGTCCAAGTGTGCGCTCGCCGGCCGGGCGGGGCGGGGTGCCCAGCTGCCGGCAGGTGCGTCAGTCCGCGGGGGAATCCTCGGCTCCACCTGGGCGCGGCGAGGAAATTGCACCATGTATGGGCACCTACGTCAGAGGGGGCAGGCCCGCCGCTGTCGCGGGAGACGCCAGGTCCGTCCCTCTCCCCCAAGAAAAGGCGGCTACCGGACTGTAGGAGGCGTAGAAAAGTTCGCGGCGGACTGGCAAAAGGCGGCGCGCCTGGAGAGGTGGGGCCCCGAGGTGTCCAGCGCCGTTGAGAAACGCCCGCTCCCCCTCCCAACTGAAGTGGTTCAGCCCGAGATCTTTTCATTCATTAAAGAAAAGGCTCGGCGAGGAGCAAGTGAGTCAGAACCGAAGCAGCCGACGCGGACCCCACAGAGCAGCCAGCCAGGGCATGTTCCGAGACTTTGGGGAGCCCGGACCGAGCTCCGGGGCCGGCGGTGCGTACGGCGGCCCGGCGCAGCCCCCCACTTCAGGCCAGCAGGTGAGAGGGACCCGACGCCCGGGGTTCCCGGGCGGACAGTGCCGGGGACGCTGCACGCTCTGGGGCTGGGACCGGGACGGGGACCAGGAGTAGGGACCGGATCTGGGGCCGTGGCAATGGCCGTGGCAATGGCCGTGGCCCGTGGCCGCGGATGCTGCCCGTTCTCCGCCGTCTCGAGGCACATTTGCCCCGCAGCCCGGGGGAAGGCGCGCGGCGGGCGGCACAAAGCTCTGCGAACGTCCTCTCTGTCGCTCTGTCGCTCACCCCTTCCCCCCCCCCCCCCCCCGCTGTCTGCTCTCTGTCCCTCCGTCTCTGTTACCTTCTATACCTTCTGTTTTTCCTCCGGTCCCGCTTCGTATTGTCCCGTCTGCGCCAGGAGAGCGCCCCTTAGTCCTGATCCATCTCGGACTAAATTCCTGGGATCCGGAGTGTGGGCTGAGGCCGAGATGTCCCCACACAGGAGGGAGGCGGGACCCGTCGGCAGGCTAGCTGCGACAGGCTGGGAATCCTCGGCCCTGCCTGCGACCGTCTGTGTGTCTGTCCGCTTGTCTGTCCCTCTCTACCCGTCGCCAAGTCCCTATCCCCTTCTGGGCGCAGGGGAGCCTGGTGGGCTCCGGGAGACTGGTTCTTGGCCCCTTTACAAGCCGCTGGGACCGATGGAGACTTTGAGATGCGGGGCCGTGCGCGGAGTCTTGCAGCGGACAACTCCCGCGCCCCCCGCGCCCGGCACCCGACGGCGCCCGCTGCACGCTTGGGAGGGACAGGTGCCCATTTCCTGTCGGCGGGCAGCGCGCACGTGTCGCTCGGCGTCCGTTCCGCCGAGTCACAGCGGCCGAGTCACGGTGGCTGACTCACTCGGAGCGCCCCTCCCTTCCTGGCCCGGAGCGGCCGGGCCCGGACAACCTCGGGCGCGGGAGATGCCGCCGGCGGTACCTCGGTCCCGGAACTGGGGTCACTGGGCCACTGGGCCTGCAGCGCTGGGCCGGGGACACCGCTGTCTGGACTTGCCTGGGCTTGTGGTGCGCTTCCCGGAGGACTGGGCGCCCACACCCAGGGCCCAGCCCCAGGGCTTGAACCCAGTTCTCTTCCCAGAACACTGGACCCCCCTCTCAACCCCTTCCTCAGATTTCTGGCTGAAAGAAAATCTTGGCAGGTAACACAGGGAGGCTAACGGTGCAGCCAGAACGGCGGCTTCTACCTCATTTACCTATTTCACAGAATCTAAGAATTCACAGGTTTCAAAGCCCATCGTTATTTTGTGCCACTAACTTTTTTCTGAGGTTGCCAATCGAACTCTGATTTCAGAGCTACTAAAGGGCATTTCTTAGCATCAATGAGGTGCCATAATCCTCACCAAGGACAATATTAAAAACAAGGAAACTGATGCACATTGAAGTTAAATAATTTGCCCGGAGTCACGGCCAGCGAGTGGCTAAGCTAAGAGCTAACTGGGTCAGGGTGAACCCAGGGCAGTGATTCTTGCCCACCGCCGCCCCAGTGCATTGGGCACCGGCCACTCCCCAGGCTGTCACACACACTCTTTCACCCGATTCTCTCAGGCACCCTTGGAGATAGGAGCTGGATTTAGCCCGTTTGTGCAGATGAGACCCGGGTAGAGTACAGGAGTATTAAGAACCCAACCGCCCGGGGCCCGACCCCCACTTCCCACTTACTGGCTGTGTGTCTCTGGACAACTGTGTTCCTGTCTGAAAATGAAGACACTGTTGTGCAAATTATGAGTCAGTATTTGTAAAGTGGTTGGGACAGTGCCTGGAATTCATACTTTATTATAAGTATTAGTTCTGACGGGGTAATGAAGGCACAGCAAGGTTATGAGACCTACCCAAAGTCACACAGCTCATGAGCAGGGATTGGTCACCAAGTTAGACCCTCTGACTGCCAAGTTGTGCTCTTTCTGGGCTCTCCGAACCAGCAGCTGCATTGAGGGTAGATGGCAGTGTGGCTTCTGTCTGGCAGAAGCCGCTCAATCCACAGACACCTCATCAGTGGCCCCTCGTTTCTCATCCCCCAGAAGTTCCACCTCGTGCCAAGCATCAACGCTGTGAGCGGCAGCCAGGAGCTGCAGTGGATGGTCCAGCCTCACTTCCTGGGACCCAGCGGCAGCTACCCCAGGCCTCTGGCCTACCCCCAGTACAGCCCCCCCCAGCCCCGGCCAGGAGTCATCAGGGCCCTAGGGCCACCTCCAGGGGTGCGTCGCCGGCCCTGTGAACAAGTAAGTAGCAGAGGCATCGCGCTGGTTCTGATGCCTCCCAGGGGCGCTGAGGTGCAGAGGACGAATTCTTCCTTAAAAGAACACAGACTTAGGCAGGGGGGTGGGTAGGCCCACTGGTGACTGCCGGCCAAGGCAAAAAGTGATAGGAGGCCCTGGGGTGATCCAGCAGAGGGCAAAGCTTTTTGGAACTGGAGGTATATTAGGATGCGTGGAATTTGCATGGATGGAGATGAAGAGGAGGTGAGGAAGGCAGGAGCACGAACGGAGGTAGAGGGGAGAACATGTAGAGTGTACACGTGGAAAGGTGTGTGGACAGAGGAGGAGCTCCACCTTCTGACATATACGGAGAGGCGGCGCTCATGTGTCAATGGAGCTGGAGAGAGAATGGAAAGAGAGGGTTCCCTACAGCTACTCTCTGGCTTTAAGTTTCCCTATCCTTTTTAATCCTTACCGAAAGCCTCTGGGGAATGCACTTTGGTTTTCTCCATTTTATAGCTGGGGAACTGAAGGCACCAAGAGATAGTCACTTGCCCCAAATCCCACAAGTAGTGAGTAATGAGACAGGTCTTTTCAATCCTGAAGTCGGATTCTAACCATCAAGCCACACTGTCTCATCCAGAGCTAACAGAGGCTCGAAGCAGAGTGAGCTGGCAACTCTGGGCTCCCCAACCTGGATTCTGCCTTTTTCCTGCTAAGAAAGTCTTTACCAAAATAAATAAGAGATAGGAGGTTCATTTATTTATTTTTATTTATTATTTTTGGAGAGTGAATGGGTAAAGAGCAGACGGGGGGTGGTGAGGCTCTGTGCTGACAGCAGAGAGCTTGATGCAGGGCTTTAACTCACGAACAGGGAGATCGTGACCTGGGCCAAAGCTGGACGCTTAACCGACTGAGTCACCCAGGCGCCCCAGAGACAGAGGGTCTTTTAAGGGAGTGGCTTCTCATTCCTCTCCCTGGGGCATTTTGGTATATGAGGCCGTAGTGGGCTGAGTCTTGCACATTAAGGAGCTTGCCCTGACAGCAGGATAGACGATGAGGAGAGAGGTCAGGATCCTGGGAAACTGTGCAGTTAGACAGGGGGTACTTTCCCAGAAACAACATGGCTGCCCTTTGTGACCAACCACTGAAGAAGGCTGGGCGGTGAGCCCCAGGAGCAGGCTGCTCCTTCCAGCCCCGTCCTGAGAGCGCCTCTTCCTTCCTGGGTACTCCTAGACTGGAGCCCTGAGCTCCCTTTTGCAGGGAGGTGGTCTCCATTAGTGAGCCTCTCCATGTTGAATAAAGTGAGTGGATTTTAATTTCTGCCCTGGGGCCATAAACGAGTTATTCATCCTCTCCGGGCTTTAGTTCCTTACATGGAGAATTGGGTTAAGAATCTGTGTAAAGCTATTAGCTCACATGTAAGAGGCTCCCAAGAAATAACAATTTACTCAGCTGCAACACTCATTAGTCCCTTCTAGTGCTTACAGCCCCTGGGGGAAGAGAATGCTTGGTTATCAAGAGATTGAAAAGGATGAGGGTCATTCGAAAAAGAGGGGCTGGGCCCCAGGAACACAGAAAAAGAAAGATCACTTCTGGCTAGGGAATGAGAGAAGGCTTCCTGGAGGCGGGGGTATCTCAGTGAAGTCCTGAGAGGTGGGGTGTGGTGTGTGTGTGTGTGTGTGTGTGTGTGTGTGTGTGTGTGTGTGTGTGTTGGGGGAGCATTCTGAGAGGGTAATCAGAGGAGCCAAAAGCAGGGTGCGAGGAGGAAGTGTGATTAATTCGGCCTTACTAAAGCGTGAATGCGGGGAACCAGTCGCCGTGCAGTGGTCCCTGAAGCGCTGGCTGGGGGCGCCCCGCGCTGCTATGCCCTCCGCTAGGGTCCTAGCCCTTGGCCACCGCACCAGGCGAGTGCCGGGCAAACCAGCGGCCCGAAGTCTACCCCACTGATCCGATTCTTCTACCCCACCCCCAGATCAGCCCGGAGGAGGAGGAGCGCCGTCGAGTGAGGCGCGAGCGGAACAAGCTGGCCGCGGCCAAGTGCAGGAACCGAAGGAAGGAACTGACCGACTTCCTGCAGGCGGTGAGCGCTGGCTGGTGCGGAGGGTTCCCGGGCCCACCGAACCTCAGAGGGGCGCGGCTCCCCTGAGCCTGCCCGGCCCCAGGGGCGCCGGTATATGAAGTCTCCTGCCCCCAGCACCCCTTCGGAGGTGCAGTCCTTCGGGGGAAAAAACAATGAGAAAAAAGCGATTAAAAATTAGTCACTGCGCGCCTCACTCCAGCAGAGGAGAAGAGTTAAGGCTTCGGCCAAAGATCTAAAATGCTCCCGGCCCTGCTGGGAGTCGTGCCGGTTTTCTTACCAAGGGCTCATGGGAGTTGTAGTCCAGACTCGCTGGAGACACCCCCCCCCCCCCCGCCCCGCATACCCCCCAACTACCACCACCTCCTGGAGGCTAGGCGATATTCCGCCCTCCTCTTCTAATTCCTCTCCCAACCCTCGACAGGAGACGGACAAACTGGAGGACGAGAAATCTGGTCTGCAGCGAGAGATTGAGGAGCTGCAGAAGCAGAAGGAGCGTCTGGAGCTGGTGCTTGAAGCCCACCGTCCCATCTGCAAAATCCCGGAGGGGGCCACGGAGAGGGACACTGGCGACACAGGCGGTACCAGCGGCCCCAGCAGCCCACCGGCCCCCTCCCGCCCTGTACCATGTATCTCTCTTTCCTCCGGGCCTGTGCTTGAACCTGAAGCATTGCACACCCCCACGCTCATGACCACACCCTCCCTGACTCCTTTCACCCCCAGTCCGGTCTTCACCTACCCCAGCACCCCTGAACCTTGTGCCTCAGCCCATCGCAGGAGTAGCAGCAGCAGTGGGGACCCATCCTCTGACCCTCTGGGCTCTCCCACCCTCCTTGCCTTATGAGGCAAACTACTCCCCCCCACCCATGGGTGCCACCTTAGCCAATGTCTCCCCACCCACTGGTCCAGCGGGTCTGGACCATATCCCATGCTCAACCCCAGCAGGTTCTTCTCCATCTCTCCAGATGAGACTGAACATATTTTGCTCCCAAGTAGAGCCAGCTTGGGGCCAACCAAAGCTGCCCACTGTTTTTCTAGAGCTGGCTTTTCTAGCGGTTTGCACTAAATCAGAGACAAAAGATTTCCTATTTGTTCGAGAGAACTCCTGGCAGCCCAAAAGGACTTTGCAACTCCCCAGAGGTCCTCTAGAGCCCTATCTCCCTCCGGACCACACCTATAGCTTCATCACCCTCTTCCTGTGATCCCCCCAAACCCACTCTGACAGGTGATGATACTCTACCAGCCTAGAACACTAACTCGCCTAGCTCCGCACTGCCAGCAGCACCAAGTAATTGAACCAGGGCATTCTGCTGGCCCCTCCTGAATGGCAGGAGGGCGTCAGAGGCTTCTGTGATGAGCTGACCTGCAGCCCCCAGCTCTGAGAAGACTTTAGCTCCGGGGATCCAAGCCTCCACAACGAAGGCAGCTGCTATTTATTTCCCTACAGAGAGTATTTTTATACAAACCTGCCAAACATGGAATAAAAGGCTCGAAGCTCTGGCCTGGTCTCGCTGAACCCAGAGGCTAAAGGGAGAATATTTGAAACCAGAAGCCCTAAGCTCCAGTCAGCTCCACGGACTTACTGCATGACTTTCAACAAATTGATATTTCTAGACCTCAATTGTCTTATCTGACAAATGAGATTACATCTGCTCTGCCTCATCTCCAGGACTGAGAGGAGGAATAGGAGTGCTGTTGGGTGCAAGCCAAAAGGATTACCGTCTTCCTCCGGATGCGGGCCCACAGCGCTCTTGCGTGGGCCACAGGAGGGCGCTCTTATGCCCCTTCCAGCCTCAGGGGAGGTCGCGGAGTGGGTTCTAGGCCCCCAACACCTGCTTCCTGCCCCATTGTCTTGGACAGGAAGGAGCCGGGAAGGGAGCTGGAGCCACTTCAGGGGCGAGGTCACGGCCTGTTCCGAGGCCTGATGGGGGGGATGGGAGGGAGCCACTGGCTTACCACGGTCCCACATCCCGTCCCAGGCTTGAGGTAGCGAGGGTCGGCCACGTTAGCTCTGCAGCCCCTCCGGATGGGAATGGTACCCAGTCGCAACGTCCCCGCCCCCGTCCCCACCCCGGCGAGTCCCAAAGACACGCTGCCCAGGCCACGGGCTCTGCTTCCGTTCCAGTTTATTAGCCCCCACCCCGTCCCCGGCAAGTCCCTCCGCTCCAGCGTCCAGTTCCCCTGCTGCCACACCAGCGAGAGCAAGGGGCCCTCCTCAGTGCCAGAGTTTCCAAATCCATGCCAGCGGCCCGTCGGGCGAGGGGGGGAAGGCATCCAGGTCCCGAGGTCCACCGCAGTCCCCGCGTTTGGGAAGCAATCTGGTCGGGCGTCGACAAGAAGGAAGCTGAGCCCTCAGTCATCTGGGGAGCAGGCCAGGGGCAATTGATCGGGACTACCCACGCTGCCGGTGCTGGAGCTTCCATCGCCCAGGTCGCGGGGCCCGCAGGGGGGCAAAGCGAGCTCGGGTGTCGGGCCGCCGCTTGAGCCTCCCGCGTTGCCGGGGCCGCCCCGGGGGCCCCACTCCTCGCCCAAAGCCAGGCAGAGCTCCTTCAGCGCCAGATTCTCCCGCAGCAGCTCCTCCTGGCGGCCCTCCAGCTCGGCCAGCTTCTGCCAACAACCGCCCAAGTCCTCGCGCACCGCTCGGGATGCTTGGGTCCCGAAGAGCTGCCACTGGCGCGCGGCGCGCCGCCCCCGCTGCCGCTCCGAGTCCAGGAAGCAGCAGAGGTCGCGCAGCTCGCGGTTCTCGGCCTGTAAGCGGCGGTTGAGCTGCTTGAGCTCGCGGATCTCGCCCAGGTGACCCTGCAGCTGCCGATTCACCTCCTGCATGAGGCGGCCGCGCTGCACGAGAGCCGCCAGGCGCGCCGCCTCCTCCCGTCGCAGGCGCCGCACCAGCTCCTCCTTGCCCAACGCCGCCATCTCCTCGTCCGTCAGCTCCTCCAGGCCGCCCGCCTCGGCCTCCATGGCTGTTCAGGCCTCTGGAGCATCGCCCGTCCGCCGCCGCGGCCCAGGAGCCCCACGTCCAGCTCGGCGCGCTGGCGCTCGGGCTCCGGCTCCGCGGTCGGCAGGCTGTGGTCGGGTAGCGTAGGCTGCACCAGCCGCCCAGGGGTGGGCACGCGGCGGGGCGCGCGCCGGGGCGGGGCCGCGTGACGTCGAGGAAAGACAGCCAATCCAGGAAGCCTCACCGGAAAGGGGCGGGACTTGAGCTCAGAACGGAGAGGAAGAGAGCGAGACCCTTCCCTGCCTACTCTGGACCGCGGAAAGACGGACCCTCGCGCACGCTGGGTCGCAGAACCACCGCCCTCCCCAACACTTAACCCCAAACTAGGCGCTTCGGACCTCCCACTTCCAAACCGCCTCAAGCCTTAGCCTAGGCCTCTCGGCTCCTTCTCAGGAACCAAGACTCCGGCGTGGGCCATCAATTCTCACGTCCACCTTCCGACGGAACCCAGACAGATCTCGTTTCCATCTTTCCTGGCTTAGTACATTCTCGAGCGTCTTGGCTCACCGAACATCTCGCTCCCAGCTCTTGGGAACCAAGTGTGCCTGACTCACCATCAGCCTGGCCTCTCTTGGACCAGTTTCCTCCCCTGGGGAAGGTGCATACAGGGATTCATTTGTTCAATAAACGTTCATTGTGTGCAAAGACTGTGCAGGAATAAACTTGACTAAGATTCTGATTCTGTCCTCAAAGAGGCTGTAATCTAGTAAGCAAACAGGGGAGGGGCATGGTCGGAGGGACCTCCACCCACCAAAAAAAGGTTTTCCCAAAACGGTGATAATCTGAGGGGCCCTGAAAGATGTATTATAGGCTTTTGGCAAATAGAGCTATTTTAGGGAGTGGGACAAGCATAGTGAAAGACATTGGGACCAGCTGCTTTAGGAACAGTGATAATACCTTGATGTTTTCAAAAGGTAGGTGTGTGGAAAAAGTGGTAAAGTGAGGGAGAGAAACAGAGAAGGTAGTTGGCTGGAGTGTTTCCACAGGCCAGTAAAGATTTTAGGCAGGGGATTAACATTTTAAAAATATATATGCTTTGGGGGCGCCTGGGTGGCTCATTCTGTTAAGTGTCCAACCCTTGATTTCGGCTCAGGGTCATGAGATTGACCCTTGCCTCAGGTGACAAGTTGGGCAGAAAGCCCACTTCAGATTCTCTCTCTCTCAAGATTCTCTCTCTCTTTCCCTCTGCCCCTCCCCTTTGCACTCTCTCCCTCTCAAAAAATGTAATTAATTTAAAAATGTAATACGCACTAAAAAATTATTCAGGCTGCTCTGTGTGGGATGGACCCTGAAGAAAAGATGTAGGCAGCGAGATTAGTAAGAACACTGTGTCAATGGGCAAGACAGAGCTACACAGGACTGGGCTGGGACAGTGCCAATGGGGGAGGGGAGGACAAAACATCCCAGAAATATTCAGGAGGCAAATCAGCAGAACTAAATGTGAGGAGAGAGGAGTCTGGGAGAAAGCTCAGATTTTGTGACATGAGAACTGGGTGAATGTTGGGACTGTCACTGTGATAGAAATGCAGGAGAGAAACAGATTGGAAAGAGGTTGGTCTGGCTTTTGAGGGGCCTATAGGGAGACAGCTTGGGAAGCCCTGAGTATAGACGGCCCTCCTGATGTGGACTTCCAGGCAGAGCTCTGAGCTGTAGTTATCGGTGGGGGTTGTGTGTGTGTTAAAACCATAGAAATGTCCTATGCCCAGAAGAGGTGCTCATCTGTAGGTTGACCTAAGGAACTCCCAGCAAGGGCCCTTGGATGTCAGGTCAGACATATTTTTTGCAGAGAAAAGATTTAGGAGAGAGACCTGTGAAACCACTACATTTAGGATACAGGTTAAGAAGCACCCGGAGGGCTCAGTCGGTTAAGCATCTGACAGGCTAGGGTCATGATCTCATGGTTCATGGGTTCAAGCCCCGCGTTGGGCTCTGTGCTGACAGCTAGCTCAGAGACTGGAGCCTGCTTCGGATTCTGTATCTCCTTCTCTCTCTGACCCTCCCCTGCTTGAGCTATCTCTCTCTGTCTCTCAAAAATAAATAAAAACATTAAAATTTATAAAAAATTAAAAAAAGGATACAGGTCAAAGTAGGGAGGCCCAGAAAAGGACAGCGAAAGTGGGAGAAAAGCCTGGGGAAGTGAAGGGGGTAGGTTAGAGGGGCAAGCGAGACCGGCCGCTGGCCTCGACTCCCAAAGTCTTCCTGCAGACTGGGCCAGGTTAGGAGTGGGGGTGGGGGCAGGGGGCGGGGACAAGGGACCTGAGATTGCCCCTCCCGCCGGGGGGAGGAGCTACTCCTCTTCCTTCGCCGCTTCTCCCTCCCACTCTCTCTGTCCCGGAAGTAGTCCTTCTCTGGCTCCGGGTGCGCGGAGCCAAAGCTCCGCATTCCCGGAAGTAGCCCGCCGGCGGGGCCCCGCGCCCCGGGCAGTGCTCGCTCCAGCCGGGGCGCTGCAACCGCGCCCGGGTTCGGGCGTCGCCATGACCAGCGAACTGGATATCTTCGTGGGGAACACGACCCTCATCGACGAGGACGTGTATCGCCTCTGGCTGGATGGTTACTCGGGTGTGTGTGGGGTGCCTGCAGAGCCGTTCCGAAGGCGCGGTTGTTTGGGATGCGTGAGGGGGCGGGGCCAGGCCTGGGGGTCCTACGGTGAAGTGGGCGGAGGGAGTCAGGGATATGTAGGGGTCAGAGCTGGGATCCCCGGAGGACCTATGGGTTGGGCCAAGCGGGTCCTAATGGTCCCCCCAACTCCCCAGTGAGCGACGCGGTGTCCCTGCGGGTGCGCTCGGGAATCTTGGAGCAGACGGGCGCCACGGCGGCGGTGCTGCAGAGCGACACCATGGACCACTACCGTACTTTCCACATGCTCGAGCGCCTTCTGCACGCACCGCCCAAGCTGTTGCACCAGCTCATCTTCCAGATCCCGCCGTCTCGACAGGCGCTGCTGATCGAGAGGTGGGGACGCCGAGCCGTCTGGCCCATTGCGCAGGCCGAAACGGAGGCCCGGGTTGGGATGGGACATAACACAAGCTGTGCGAAAAGTGAGAGCAGGAGAGGCCAAACCCAGACCCTGCCAGACCCCCTTTCTCCTCCTATATGGAAAGTCAGCGGTGTCCTCTGCCTCCACGCAGGTACTATGCCTTTGACGAGGCCTTTGTGCGGGAGGTCCTGGGCAAGAAGCTGTCCAAGGGCACCAAGAAAGACCTGGATGACATCAGCACCAAAACGGGCATCACCCTCAAGAGCTGCCGGAGACAAGTGGGCACTGCACTCCCCCACACCAACACAAAATCCCATGTCCAGGCTGCACCTTCATTCCATCCCTTTGGTCACGGCCCCAGCTCCTCCTCCTTCCCCACCTCTGGTGGTGGCAGGGGCTTCTACCCAGTCTCCTCTCCTATCGCTTTGCACCTTGCAGACCACCCCCTGCTCTCTGCTGGAGCGATCCTTTCAGAAGCTCAGATCTGACCATCGCTTTCCCCTCCCCATAAACTTTAATTGGCTCCCACTCCATCCCAGATAGTGGCCACACTTACTCTCCTGCGATCTGGTCCCTGCCAGCCTTTCTTGGCTTACGTTTTTCCGGCGGCCCCCCCACCCCTTTTCTTGCTCATGCTCCTCCTACCCAGAGGGTAGGGTAGAGGCTAATATTCTTGGCCTTGAACTACAAAGCAGGGGATTAGATGCCACTTTCTCCACCTTCTCTTTCTGGGGATCCAGTGAGAAGTAACCCTTTTTCTGGGCCTTTAGTATCTTTTCTCTGTGTCTCTTGTTCACTCCCTGTGTACAGCTTAGCATTTGTTCATTTTTAACTTTCTGGACCTTAGCCGAGAGGGTCATTTCCAGCACAAGCTCCCGAAGAACTAGAGGGCATGATGCCAAAATAGGGGGAATTGTAGGAGTGAGGAAACATTTATCCACGGCAACGTGGTTGAGCGGATAGCAGTATTAAAAGTTAATTTCATTGAAGAATGCCCCGCGGTACGTCAGCATCTGTTGACGGACAGAGGAGGTGAGGGAGGGATGTTGGATCAGTTTATTGGGTGACCGACCTCTGACCAGTCCTCCCTCCTCCCCTGACCTCCGCACAGTTTGACAACTTTAAGCGAGTCTTCAAGGTGGTGGAGGAAATGCGGGGCTCCCTGGTGGATAACATTCAGCAACACTTTCTCCTTTCTGACCGGTTGGCCAGGTGAGGGGCTAGGCAAGGAGCCAGCCATCGCCCCTTCCCACGCGCTCCTTCCTTGGGCCATGAGGCAGGGCCACCTTCCCCACCCCAACCCACTTGACCTTCTGATTGTGTTGCGGGATGGGATCCTACGTGTAGTCTGTGCTTTGGATCAGACTGGCCTGGCTTCAGATCCCAGCCTGGCCACTTCCCAGTGGGGCTGTTGCGAGACGCCACATGGAAAGCCCGTGGCGGGGCCCCTGGGGCTTCGGTGCCCAGTGAGTGGTAACTTATCCTCTGGTCTCCCTCTGTGTCCCTTAGGAGACCTGAGCTGACACTGTAGGCAGGTGAGGAGGCCCGGAGAGAAGTGACTGAAAACGTGTCACATAGTGAGTGGGGGCAGAGACAGGCCAGAACGCAGACGCCCAGCCAGTGATTCTGGTGGGAGCTGCTCGCCAAAAAAGAATGTCAAACCCTGACAGGTCCCCCTCTCCCCTCCCTGCAGGGACTATGCGGCCATTGTCTTCTTTGCCAGCAACCGCTTTGAGACCGGGAAGAAAAAACTGCAGTATCTGAGCTTTGGTGACTTTGCCTTCTGTGCTGAGCTCATGATCCAGAACTGGACCCTCGGAGCCGTCGGTGAGGCCCCCACTGACCCCGGTGCCCGGATGCCTCTCCACCTCCTCAGGGCCCAGTTCGCCACCAGCGGTGTCTCCTGCAGGCCCCAGGTCCCAGTGTCCTTTCTTCTTCGGTGCCCCCACCGCAGCCGCCTCTGGCCCTAGTCCAGTGTCCCCACGCACACCTTGTCTGCAGACAAAGGGCCTGCTGTGGCCTGGGGCAAGTCACTCCACCTTTCTGACACATCCTCTTCTGTCTCCTGGGGTCACTGAGGTGGTGGGTGTGGAAGGCTCCGGGTGTCCCTGGAGGGGTTTTCACCCCCCTCCCCCCTTGCTGGGTCTCCTCCAGACTCCCAGGTGGATGACATGGATGTGGATTTAGACAAGGAGTTTCTCCAAGACTTGAAGGAGCTCAAGATGCTTGTGGCTGACAAAGACCTTCTGGACTTGCATAAGAGGTGACCCTGGGGAGTCCCGGGGTGAGGAGTCCACAGGGTGGGGCCTGAGTAGGGCCCAGGCGGCTCTGGGCTTATCCTGTCTCCCTCCAGTCTGGTGTGTACTGCTCTCCGCGGAAAGCTTGGTGTCTTCTCTGAGATGGAAGCCAACTTCAAGGTCGGTGGCCCAGTCCAGCCTCTGTCCCTTGGGCATCGTCAGCCTCAGTGCAGTGTCCCCACTGGGCAACTCTCCTCATGCCGGACGTTGGCCGGCAGGTAGTTGGCCGCCCCGTCTCACCAGGGAGGGGGAAGTCAGCTCATAAACATTGAGGAGTTATTTGATTGAGGGAGGTGGATAGATTTGGGGGCGGGGGGATCCCTACCGCCTCCTCCAGACTCTGGGCTCAGCCTCCAGCCTCTGGGACCAAAGGCAGAACTCCCAGGCTCCTTGCTCCACAGAACCTATCCCGGGGGCTGGTGAACGTGGCCGCCAAGCTGACCCACAATAAAGATGTCAGAGACCTTTTTGTGGACCTCGTGGAGAAGGTGAGCTGCCCTGCTTGCCACCCTGTGATCCCCAACGTGGCCTGTCGTGGGCTGTACCAGTGCCAGATGTTTCCTTGGGCCCACAGTTCGTGGAACCCTGCCGTTCTGACCACTGGCCCCTGAATGACGTGCGGCTCTTTCTGAATCAGTATTCGGCGTCCGTCCACTCCCTGGATGGTTTCCGGTGAGAGACCCCAGGCCTCCTTTCCAGCTTGGCCTTGCTGCAGCGAGCTGTCTGCCAGGGCCTAGCCCTCCTGCAGACTCGGGGTTCTCTTTTCTGTCCCGGGGGTGGAAGTCTGTTTGTGGGCTCCACCTCTTAGGTGCTGTGACCTGACCTCGGGTGGGTTCCTTAACCTCTCTGTGTCTCCATTTCCCCCATAGAACCTGGAGATTATGGTGATAATGATTCTAAGAATATTGGGAGGAGCGAAGGCGCCACTTAGGCACCGGAAGCTCCCAGAGCAGTTCCCAGAAACAGTAGGGATCGAGTACACGTTACTGTTTTCATTACAGGCACCAGGCCCTCTGGGACCGCTACATGGGCACCCTCCGTGGCTGCCTCCTGCGCCTCTATCATGACTGAGGTCCCCGCCCACCGCCCTGCCCACCGTGACAATAAAGTTGCCATGACTTTGGAAGAGCCTGTGCGTGGGAGTGTGCGTGGGTGTGCACGCACCTGCCTCTAAGGGTCACTGGGAACCCCTATATGGATGTATGTGTACGTGGGCCCCGCAGAGACCAGGATGTGTCAGCGGGTGGCGTCGGTGCCCTCCCGCCCTCCTCCCCCACCATTTCCACACCCCAGCAGAGTTCACTTGGAAACCTGGGTGCTTGTCTTGGTTTATTCAAGTAGTGGCAAGATGAGGAGGGCGGGCAAAAGCCTTGGGTGGGGCCAGCAAGGGGACAGCTGGCGTGGCAGGACAGAGCTTCGGGGCGGTCGGTGGCGCAGGCTCAGGGAGGGCAGGACACCGGGCGCTTCTTCACCGGTCGGTCCACTCGGGCAGTGAGTGGGTACTTGGTGATGCCACAGGTATTATTCCCTCGGTACAGGCGGAAGTAGCCCTAGGAAGTTAAGGGGACCTCAGGGCCCAAAGGTGGGGAGAGGCCTGCCCTGGCCCGTCCCCCCGAGGAGGTCGCCTTCTCACCTTCTCACCCCATTCGGCGCCCCAGGAGTTCTTCAGGATCCAGAACGGGATTGAGCGCTTAGGCCGGGGCTGGGATGCAGCCGCCCCTGCCCGCCTGTCCACCGCTGACTCGGCCTTCCCAAAGCCCACAAGCAGGACAGAGTGGTCCACATGCATCGGGTCGCAGGCGGTGGGTGGGGGCTGGAGCACACCCTTCTTATATTGCTGCAGGCGCAGAGGGGATGGGTCTGAGGCCGCCTCCCCTAGATGCCTCTCCTCGATCACCCCCCCCTTCCAGATCCTCACGCACCCTCAGGAACTTCATATTGATGGTCACGGTGATGGGGCCTTCAGTGGCTAGGTACCAGGCGATTTCTGGGGGTGGAAGGTGCCGTTAGGCCTCGCTTACTCTGTGCCCTTGGTGCTTGGCTCGTGGTTCCACCTCCACCCCCACCCGCCACCTCTCTGTCTATCCATCTCTGTAGCCCAGTCTGTTTGTCTCCATCCTGGTCTGTCTGTCCCTGTCATTCTCCACCCCCCACCCCTGCCTCTGCTCTGCCCTCACTCTGCTCGTTGTCCTGCAGCATGGTGAAATCCTGGATCCAAGCCGCCTTCTTATGCTTCTTGGCCAGGCACCGGTGGGGTTTGGCTTTTCCCTGGAACGGGTAGTCCCTCTCGCTGGCCAGCCCACCTGGAGATAAACAAGACCAGGGAGGAGGCTCCGCTCCTGAATGTTCCTCCCCCCCGCCCCCCCCCCAGCTGCCCAGAGAGGCAGGGCACTCACTGTTGTTGAGGACAGTTATGAACGCGTCCCAGACGAAGCCACCCCTGCAGCCGTCCCCACAACGGCCACAGTCGAGCAGCTCTGGTGCAAGAAGGGAAAATGTGGGTGGGCCATGCCCTGGCCCCTCCCAGCCTCCCTCTCCCCCATCAGTGGCCCTGCTCTGCCAGCCTTACCCTGCACAGAGAGTTCTACAGACTGGTGGTGTTTGATGGCCCACTGGGCCTCGATGTTGCCCACCGCTGCCATGGCCCAGCAACAGTTGCAGCTTTCCTACAGGAGGGAGGCAGCAGAGAAGGTTTCTGGGCCTCGCCCCCCTCTTCTCCCTCCCCCACCAGGGCTGGACGAGGCCGGGCTGGGGCAGATACCTGCTTCTTGACAGAGGAAATGACTCCATTTAGCTTCCGCCAGTCACAGGTTGGGGGCACGGGCTCCCCCCACTCTTCAGACCCCACCTCTCTGCCCACATCGGGAGCAACTCCGTCCATCCTCCGATGCCCATAGAGCTGGCCAAACTCCTCCTCTGGAGGATAGACAGGACCACTAGGGTCATGATTTGAACTCCTTCTCCCCCACATTCTGCCTCACACACTACAACCATCCATATTCTCGATTATTTGAGTCCCCATAATACCCCAGGAGACAGGCATGGATGTCGAGGCCCAGAGAGAAGCCAGGTTTCTTCCTAGGATGCATCCCTCTGCACTTGCCGCCTCACCCCTGAACTGGGCTAGGGCCCACACCTGCCCCTGCTGCCTGATTTGGGCCAAGCAACCAGGCCTCTGGTCTTCGGGGTCCCTCTCCAGGAAGTGAAAGCTGAACGTCTGCCCTGTCTGTCCATCTGCCGGTATCCCCGAAGAAGTCACTGCCTCCCCACCTCCCACCTCGGGTCCAGGAAGTGTCTGTTACCTGTGAGGTCACTGAATGGAGTCACCCCAAACTCGGCCGTGCCTAAGTCTTCCTCCTCCAGCTTCTGGGCCCAGGCCAGGTTGTGTGCAAAGATGTCCAGGCGACGAGCGTACTCTGGATGGAAAGGGAGCTGTCCTGGGCTGCCTCCCAGCCCCCGTGGGCAGGAAGTGGCTGCTGGCTGAGCATCCTACCACCCACACTCACCCAGGTGAGCATTCGCTCCACTCCTCTTGTGGCCCCGCCAGGCCCCACTGCAGACATATGGGTCAAGGAAGTGGCTTCCCAGCCTATCTAGGGTTGGGTTCCCCGCCCCCCTCAAGGCAGCAAGGGGGGCATCTCTGCCCACCCACGGAGAAGATAAGTAAAAGGTCTGAAGACAGAGTGACTCAGAAAGGAAAGCTGGGTGACCAGAGACTGGCTTCCTGCCCGGTTACTTTCGCCACCTCCAGTTCACACCTCTGATTGCAGGTTCAGAGCTGAAACACGATGAAGGTGGGGGAGGAGTGGGAGGGTTGGTACAGGCCCCTGGCATGGGCAGCTTGGCCTGTAAGCTGTCCAAACATACCCACTCACACCCCCGTGGAAGATGAGACCCAGAGAGAGGGCAGGAGCAGGGCTGTGACCTCCTGGGCGCAGAGAGTTCCCAGCTTGGTGTTTCTGAATGAACTCATGTTGGCAATCAGCCCGCTGCCTGGAGGCACAGGAAAAGTGGCTGTGGAGGCAAGGGGGTCCTCTCCGCTGGGGCAGACCCCCACCAGCTGCTGCCTGCCCTCCAAGTTCTGAGCAAAGAATAATCCCGTCCCCACGTGTACATTTAGGAAACCAGGGAGTCCAACCCCCCCCGCCCTGCACTGTCCTGCTGAGTGCCTTTGGCCAAGCTGTTCCCCACCCTGAATCTTGATTCGTCCCCTATTAAATGGGAGAAGCGGGGTGGGACTGGAGCTGTACATGCCCCCTGATACCTTCTAGGTTTGAGTAACTCCGGTTGTACTGGATCTGGAACAAAGTGAAGACCTGTTTCAGCTCCAGCGGCTGGGGTCCTGGGTCCTGGCAGGGCATCAGGGGGCAGGGGTGGGACCGGAGAGTCGGTTAGATGGTGAGGAGTCATCTCAACCCTGGGACCACACCACACCTCCCAGCCTTGCAGAGATTGGGCGGGGGGATCAGCAGTTCAGGCTGCTCTGTCTCCCTGAGCATGTCAATCACCTTGCCCCCCTGAGCAATGGGAATAAGGCTGTTTCTGAGTGAGGCCCAGGCATGGGGTTTTTGGAAGGAAGGATATGGGAAGAAGGCGGGAGGCACTTACCTGGCTCCTAAGGGAGCCCTGGATGCCTGGGGCCAGGCTGGCCACAGACAGGGCCAGGAGGCAGGAAAGGGAGATGGCAATTGTCATGATGCTGGCGGCAAGACTACTGGGAGCAGGAAGCCGTGCAAACCACTCTGGAGGGGCTGAGGGGTGGAGCTGGAGAAACCACCAAGGGGAAAAACCAGGTTGGGAGGGGTGGACCCCTCAACCCAGGAGCTGCCTCAGACCTTCAGGCTTTTGTCCTCTGTGGCCCTCTGCCTGCCTGTCTCCTACTCCACCCTTTGTCTTTATTCAGCAGAGGCCCTTTGCCCACCCTGTTCTGGGTGATTCTAGGGATATGGAGGTGGGTCTGTCCTTAAGGAAACAGGAATAGATAGATCCTAAGTGAGCAGTGGCAGTGTACGGCCGTCAGTGTCGTGACGGAAATCCAGGGGGCTACGGGTGCCACAGACTCCTGACACCCACGTGGGGGTGGAGGGCGGTCACCGTCCCCCGGAGAAGCACTCTTGGTCATCCTGGGAAGCTCAGTCAGCTCAAGGGTCACCCTCCAAAAACCCGTCCCTGCTCCCCATCCTCTGGTGTATCCCCCGGCCCCTGGAGCCCCTGCTGTGCCTCCCAGCCACGCCAGGGTCCACTGATGCCTGTGTGCCCTCAGTGCAGGGCTGGGGCGCAGAACAAGCCTTCTGGACGTCTGTAGACCGAACAGTTGGTTGTTATGAGCTTTAAACAGGAAAGTTCAGACTCCAGGATACAGTAAGGGGCAGCCACGGCCTTCTGTTCCTCATTCTTATCACAGTCTGCGGATGGGGGTGAGGGGTCTGGGTGGGCCGGAGGGGCCAGAGGGAGCACAGAAGGGATGAGAGCCAGCATCCCGGAGGTCAGGAGAAGCATTGCCGGGAGCCAAGTCCGAGTGGCAGGTGCACTGAGGTCTGAGCACAAAGATGGAGGTTCAGGTCTAGCCACCTGTGCACCCAGCCGTTCCCCTCGGCCTCGGGGCCTCATCTCAAAGTGTCAGCAACAATTCCTTTGGGTGCAATGACCACGAAGCATCTGTGACCCCAGCTGGCAAAGAATAGGTGTTCAAATGGTGGGTTCTTAATACTCTACTCTGGGGCAAAGAGCCCAGAGAGTCTTGGAACCAGAGTGACTTGAGTTCAAATCCTGCCCTTAGCAGTCTGGCCGTGCCTGGACAGCCTCTCTCATCTGTGAAATAGGGTGATCACAGCGCCCCTTCCCTGGCTCGGCAGGAGGGTTGCGTGAGGTGCATGCTGGTGCCCAGAAAGGTTATATGTCTTAGTAACAACTATTATTTTTTTTATCTTTTAATGTTTATTTTTGAGAGAGAGCGAGAGCAGAGGAGGGGCAGAAAGAGGGACAGAAGATCTGAAGCGGGCTTGGCGCTGGTAGCAGAGGGCCCGATTCGGGACTCAAACTCACGCACAAACTGTGAGATCATGACCTGAGCTGAAGTTGGACACTCATGTAAAAGCCACCCAGGCACCCCATTTTTTTTAAGTTTATTTATTTATTTTGAGAAAGAGAGAGATGTGGGAGGAGCAGAGAGGGAGGGAGAGAGACAGAATCCCAAGCAGGGTCCACACCGTCAGCACAGAGCACAACTCGGGGCTCCACCTCACAAACTATGAGATCATTACCTGAGCCAAAGTTGGCCACTTAACCAAGCCACCCAAGTGCCCCAAGAACTATTATTTTGGTTATTTAAAACATTCTTTTCTAATGTTTTATTTATTTTTGAGAGACAGAAGAGAGACAGCCTGAGCAGGGGTATCAGAGAGAGGGAGATATAGAATCCAAAGCAGGCTCCAGGCTCTGAGCTAGCTGTCAGCACAGAGCCCGACACGGGGCTCGAACCCATGAACCACAAGATCATGACCTGAGCCAAAGCCGGACACTCAACCGAGGGAGCCACCCAGGTGGCCCTATTTCAGTTATTTTTTTAATGTCTTTTTTTTATGTCATTTTATTTTTGAGAGAGACACAGAGCGTGAGCGGGGGAGGGTCAGAGAGAGAGGGAGACACAGAATCAGAAGCAGGCTCCAGGCTCTGAGCCTGAGGCAGGGCTAGAACCCACGAACCGGGAGATCATGACCTGAGCGGAAGTTAGCTGCTTAACTGACTGAGCCACCCGGATGCCCCAATATTTTCAAGATTTATCCCTGTAGCACATATCAGTACTTCATTCTTTTTTATGACTAGATGACATTCCATCATATTTACCACATTTTGTTTATCCATTGATCAATTAGTGGACATCAGATTGTTTCTAGTTTCCATTCTTATGAATAGTGTTGCCATGAATGTTGTGTATAGATCTTTTCCTGTGGACACATGTTTTCAATTCCCTTGAGTATACACATGGGAGTGAAATTTCTGGGTCATGTGGTAACATTCTGAGGTCCTGCCAAACTTTTTCAAAGAGGACCATCTTACTTCCCACCCCCAGTGTATGAGGGTTCCAATTCCTTCATATCCTCACCAACACTTGTTATTGTCTTTTTGGTTTTAAAGAACTATTATTTTTAGCATCCTCGCCCCTGTGGCTGGGAAAGGGTCTGGGGGGTGGGGGGCACACTCTTCAATTCACCCTGAACCCCAAGGGCTGACATCGGTACCCACGTGCCCCCATCGGCACCCTCTTTCCCTGGGCGGGGCCGCACTGGGGGCGATCGTGAGGATAAACAAGGTTGGGAAAGGAAGGGAAGGCTCAAAAGTTCCCGCACGTCTTCTGTCCTACGCGGGAGATCCCTGCACTCGCTGCCCTTTCCCGTCTGGCCCCGCCCCGAGACGTGGGCAGGGCGAGGCCCCGCCCCTTCCTGGGAGCCAACTCCGCCTAAACTCCTCCCCGAGAGGCGCGCCCTGCTTGGGAGAGAAGGCCGAACCCCGAGGTGGCGGGGGAGGGCGGGGGACGCGTTAGGGAGGAGGGCCGGTAAGGCACTGGCACCGGACCCTGGCGTCCTATGCGCCCAAGTTCAGCCCTGCCGGCCTTCTCAGGGGCTTCCATTCATTCTGGGCCAAAAGGGAACAGCCGCCCCCGCTCCCAAACTGTTGTAGTTGCCGGGATGGATTGTTCCGAGGAGGCGGTCCTGGAGTGAAGGGACCACCTGGCTGACAGCCCTAGGGGTGGAGGAGAGAAGGAACAGAGGTGAACAGTTCTGGGAGCGTCTCGTCCTCAGGCGAGGGTCTGGGGTCCCCGAATGAAGTTTTGGTATTTACAGAGTGACTGTCCGGGTACACGGAATAAAATTGTGGAGGGCGTAGCGTGAGGGTCTGGAAGCCCCAGGATTCGGTGGAGTCCAGGTGCCCAGGACAACTTTCTGGGAGGCGCAGAGTGTGGAGGCCTCGGCTTTTAGATGTGGGTGCACAGAGTAGAATTCGAGGAGCCCCGATTAGGTAGGGTCCAGGTGCGCAGGATGACTTTCTGGGGTGCGCAGAGTGAGGGCCCGGGGGTTCCCCTGGCTGAGTCTGGGGGGGGCCTGGCATCAAGGCCATGTCCCCAGGATCGGGCGCTAGGGGACCCTGGCCCTGTGCCGGGA